>NC_136498.1:107915422-107930422 GCF_053919585.1 Euprymna scolopes
GATGCAGTTGATGTCAGCACAGTTAGGAGATGAGTTCATCGATTTCAGACTGGCGATAGAGATGCGAATGATAAAGCGTGGACCGAGGCATAAAAAGAGGCTGGCAAAAGTTTATTAGGAATGGTGATGACTATGTAGAAAAATAAATTCTGTAGCACAAAAGGCCGTTCGTTTTAATGGCACTGCTCGCGTCTTTGTAGATCTTCAACGTTTCAGATTTTGAATTTAAAAAAACTTGGAGGCTTTACTTTTGAAAAGACTCTTGTTAAACGAAGATTTGTATATTGCTTTTTGATCTTTTCAATTTTCGTTTGTTTGTTGCTTTTTGGGGGGGTTTTATTTTTGTTTTTTGTTTTTTTGCTGTCCTATAGAACGTTGCTTATTGATCCGAATGGATTGTGTTAAACCCTCCAATGAGCCAAATCAGGATACAATGATAATGTAACAAATACTAAAGACAAAAACCATAATATCAAAGTATAAAAAAATGAAAACGAATTGCCACTGCAAACATTCTATTATGAATAATACCTGATTCTGTGACTCCTTCCCAACCTTTATCTACATAAGACGTCACAAGCCAATAAACGTTTATGAAACTATATAAAATCACCCGAAAATATCTCATGGAAAAGATTAGCTGTCTGGACGCGACCAATAAAAAAGAAAAAAAAGACGAAGTTACAACTGTTGTATTATGGAGAAAATAAACGACGGAATATTTGTTATTGGTGAGCTGCTGACGGCACTTCCTGGCAAAAATCCTGCCTGTGCCCACCAATCAAATTGCATCAATATCTAATTAGAGCTCAACCTGGTCCCTGCTTCTAACGCTGACCACTTCAAGTCTCGTCGGATTCATCCACGTTCCGTGTCCGCCGGCTCAGCGCGAGATTTGCACTGGCTGGTCGAAACACCGTAACCAAACAATACAAAACATTAAACACCGTCGCGCACACACATTATACACGCTCATTCATATATATATATATATATATATGTATATATCAGGATACGGCCGACGGTTACGAGCTATAATTTGGGCTGGTTTTCGTCAAAAAACAAAAAGAAATCACTGATTAACCATGTTCAATACGCTATGGTGTCCTAAAGCCGCTCGTTACGGCTCCAATTTCGCAATTTTGATCGACCCGACGGGCATTTCGGACTCTCGAAATTATTGACGGAATAGCGTTGCGTAGACGAAACTGGGTATCGGATGACTAGTTTGCGAACGTCGCCGTTAAAAACAATGAAGACATTATTTCGTTCTGTCAAACCTGCCTTGTCTTTGATTAACCATGTTCGCGCCCATCGTGTCCTGCAGCCGGATCACAATTTAGAGCATTGCATTTTCTTAATTTCGAACAACCTGACGGCTAAGCGACAGTAACTGTTGTTAACAGACGTTGGTTTATGAGCAACGATATGTCTATATTCAATGTCTTATAGGTACCCTTACTTGTCCTTCTCTCTCTCACGCTCTTTTCCTCCTTCTCCCCCTCTCCCCCCCCCCTCTCTCTCTCTCTCTCTCTCTATATATATATATATATATATATATATATATTACGGCTCTTCTTGTCTTTTTATAGTATTTTTTCCTTCCCATCAGCTAAACCAACTAAAACACGTTATTCATTAGATGGCCAGATTGTTTAAAGGTCTCAGTTGAAATTGGTAGACAATCGCTAGTTGCATGTTGTACAATGTAATACTAGCAAGCCGTGAACCCCTTTAAGACGATGACATACATGCATGGATGATCTTATATGCATATATATACAAGGATCGTTTCAAAAGTAAAACCTTCTATTTTTATTTTTAACTCGAAAACTTGAAGAGTTACGAAGACGAGAGTGGTGCCATTAAAACGAGCGACTTTTTGCGATTATTTTTCTACATAATCATCACCATTCTCAATGTACATTTGCCAGCGATCAACGATGGCTGTGGGTTCTGGATATGACCTTAAACTATATATGGTGGTGAGGCCCCAGCTTGCGGGCTTTGGGGAGTGTGGAGCCACCCTTTAATTGCCATTACTCCCAGGTCGACTCTGACCCGGAGTGGTAGTACCTGTTAGGGTCCCAACTATGGGTTGAATAGAAACCGACTTGAAACAACAAATATATTCTATTTAAAAAAATAATTCTTCAAAATCTTTGGATTCGGCATTAAATAACCTGAAAAGGGTTGATATGCCGTAAAACGAAAACAACCAACCAACCAACCAACGATGGCTGTGTACGGACATCCAGAGTACACTTTGTCATACAAGTTTCCTTCCGAAACTAAAGCATCCTCTATATATATATATATATATATATATATATATATATATATATATATATATATATATATGTGTGTGTGTGTGTGTGTGTATATATATGTATACACACATATACATATATATGTATATATATATACATATATATGTATATGTGTGTATATATATATATATATATATATATATATATATATATATATATATATATATATATTAGTCAAAATAAAAGAACCATAGAGAGTTCCACAGACATGCAGTTCTAAGAAAGAAGCTTTATTAGTGGAATCTATGTTTAGGCTTAGTCACAGATAAAGCGTGGGGGAAATTATTGATAGTGGTTTCAGCCAGACGATTGTTTTCCATGAAAGTCAGGTCAGGGAGGAATATAGGCTGGAGCTGTGACGAGCACTTGACATGAAAATAACGATAAAGCAGAGACAGGCTCGCAGCGTCTCTCCTGTGGTAAGGAGAATGCTAGGAAGAGAAAAGGGCATCCTCCACTTGGCTACGAAGTCTATTTTGAACTCTGTCAAGGCAGGATAGACTGCTTCTAGCAGCTCCTGCTCGTGGCAACAATACTCCATCCTTAGACGTACTTGGCTCTTATACTGGTTGTAAATTTCATCAGTTAGATATCTACTGGAGCGGTACAACGACCCCACCATTTTTCCAGCAGCCTTATCAACGGATTTGATGTACGTGTTCCATCTCAGATCAGGAGAAAATGTCGGCCCAGAAGCTTGTCTAAACAGTTTAACAGTATTAGTATCTTTTATGCTCTAGAATTTATTTTTCTCCATAGCCACCATTTTCCTCCATGCAGTTTTGCTAGGAATTCATTGACGCATATCTGCTTTTGAAAATAATAATGCGTAAACAATATTTTTTAAACATAAAAACCAGGTTCTATACGATGTCATAATTTGACACACACACATTGTAGTGCAGCAACAAATATTTACTGCGGAGTTATTTACGTATCTTTATGTTTTTTAATGGCTCAAAATCAGCCCGGGTGGCCAAAGTAACCTCAGTTTACTCTACTTGATGTACTCTTTATTATTTTTATTGATTTGTTTTTCGACGTTTGTTTTTTTTTTTTTAATCGCTGTTGATATACTTTTCATGAAATAATTAATTGAACAATAAAACCTAAACGTATCTATTTTTTCTTTGTAACGTTTCTTTGTTTTTTTTGTTTGTTTTTTTTTTTTAAGTGCTGTCAATTAATTCTGGGCAACGACGGGTAAGTTCAGCCAGTAGTTAAATTATGAGAAATAATAATGAGTAAGTAATTGTCTGTATTTTGGAGATGAGGTGTTTTCATTGATTGAGATTGTCGAACTGACTTCCTCATCTTGGTTGTTATTGTCACAACGTTTCGGCCGTTTTGCCCTCCGGCCTTCGTCAGGTGTTTTGTAGTTTTGTCAGTTCGATACAAAACACCTGACGAAGGCCGGAGAGAAAAACGGCCGAAACGTTGTGACAATAACAACCAAGATGAGGAAGTCAGTCCGACAATCTTAATCAATAATGAGCAAGTTAAATAATCGCGAGAAACATAGACACACAAATTTAACTTTTTCTCGCTCTGACCTTGACATCTACTAAAACGAAACGAAACGAACGAAACACTATATTTTGGAAAATTTTCGCTACAAAAATCTGGAACTCCTTTTGTCCCTTTCTGGCTACGCCCTTAAATGCAATCATCATTAAATTGTAGCGTAAGACTTGGTCAACAAGGCTCCAGGAATGTGTTTATATCTCATAAATTCTACTAGTATCTCAATTTATTTAGAAATTTGTTTCTGCTATCAATTTATCGGTTTGCCAAGATGGCATTTTTAAGTGGTTAAGTAGACATTTTTAAACAGTTTAGACTGATAAACTAATACGGTAGCTTTTTTTTTTATTATTTAGCGAGATTTTTTTTTTCAATTGTTTTATGAAATATCTATTTCATAAAAAGAAATTGCATAAAGAGATCGTTATTATTAAATAATTTTAATTAAAATTATGTTTTAATTCAAATAATTATGTTAATTATTTTACATTGTTCGAAATACTTTTAATTCTTTTTTTTTCAGTCATAAATTTATAAATAACTGGAAAATCCGTGTCCCGGTGTTGCTCGAGGAAATGTAAAAACTGGAGAAACTTTTGCACCTCTCCTTACGTATTTTTAGGTGGCGTTGTTTTAGACTTAATAAATTGCTGTTTTGTGTTGTTGTGTTGTTGTTGGCGGTGATGGTGGTGGTGGAATGGTGGTTTTTTAAATAATAGTTTCAAGCCACATGTATTGTATAAATAAAAATTTGTTTTGCGTTGGATTTCTAAAAATTTCGATATATTCAGAAAATAATTAGGTTGTAGTTTTAATAAGCACGGCATATTGAAAATGATGACATTAAGAAGATTTTAGAGTAAAAATCAACGTATTATTGCATTATATATATATATATATATATATATATATATATATATATATACTAGCGAAAGTACCCGTCGTTGACTGGGTTCAAAAACAGCCTACAGAAAATGGACTCTGATTTATAAAAGTATGATAGGTTATGAAAAGGAAGGGTTGTAATGAGATAGCTTCGAATTTGAGGGTATCAAAACCAAAACAAAATATGATGAAAGTAAAAATAAAATAGATAAACCCCATAATTTATTATACCATACCTGTTCACACTGAAACACTTATCACAATATTCTGTGGATCTATATTAAAAAACCTTGTTAAATTTTGTGACATATTTCCATTCTATGGACGGCAGGTGCAAACGAACACCCCATAATTTTAAGATACCATATTTCTTCAAACTGAAACATAATTATCAAAGTATACTTACGCAGATAGATATGAAAAGTCTTTATTAAAGTTTGTGCCTATTTCCATTCTATGGAGGCCAGGTGCGAACGCAGACCCCACAATTTCATTATACCATCCCTATTTAAGTTAAAACATACTTATCAAAGTATTAGTATGTACATTTATATCAAAAACACTTGTAAACTTTTTTTTTAATTCTTAATTTCTTAATTTTTTTATTTCCATACTTTGTGGACCAGCCGCGAACGCAGACCCCACAATTTTAATGAACCACTGTTCTGCCAGATCAAACATACCCATTCCTGTGTCTCGATACATCTTCTATCATTATATGTAATCATTTTTTTTTAAATAGTCAACCATATAGGAGCCTATTCGTGACCAGACACACACACACACATACACACACAGACATTCAGCTTTATATTATAGATATATATTCAGCTTGTCGCTCTTTAATTAATTTGTACGTCACGTTTTAAAAATGGTGAAATATAATTTTTAAATTTAGCTTTAAAAAGTCCAATCTTGCAACCCTTCAGCGAAACGTTACGTAAAGTACAAAACATTCGATACAAAAAGGACAAAAACAAAACATTGTCTGGACTGAAGGAGTAAATTAATTATTATAGCTTACAATGTGATTTGATTATTTGCATTGAACTATGTAGCACAATATTACTTTCTGAGTATTTATTAGTATTTATTAATTTATCTCATTTGGGTTAGTTCTGTATTTAAAATACAATGGACATTATTTTCATAAATGTTAATCAACTCATATTTGCAACGCATTATTAGTCTATTTGTGTCCAAAATACTGGTTTCTGCGCTACCCAGAACATATATTAGCTTTATAAAAACATGTTTGTTGATTAAATATATTTCTCATCCGTGAAATTTCCACAGGTCTTACCAGTATATATTATCCCCCATACACTAATTTTATCCGAATTTTTAAATAAACTCTGTGACTACCGGTGAATAAAATGTATAGCAAAAATGTACCTTCTGTCAAAATAACAATAAGAAAACAAAAAACAAAAGAATAACAAGTGATATAACGAGAAAAGAATAACCGATTTTATTTTATCTGTGAATATGTTATTATTATATTATTATTATGATATTATTACCTTATTATTATGTTATTATTATGTCATTATTACATCATTATTATTATGTTATTATTATATTATCATGTTATAATTATTATTATGTTATTATAATGTTATTATAAGGTTATTATTATGTTATTATTATGTTATTATGTTATTATTATGTCATTATTATATTATTATGTCATTATTATATTATTATGTTATTATTATTTAATTAATATGTTGTTATTATGTTATTATTATGTTATTATTATATTACTATGTTATTATTATGTCATTGTTATATTATTATTGTGTTATTATTATATTATTATGTGATTATTATGTTATTATGTCATTATTACATTATTATTATGTTATTAAGTTATTATAATGTTATTACAAGGTTATTATATTATTATGTTATTATTGTGTTATTATTATGTTATTATTGTATTATTATGCTATTATTATGTCATTATTATAATATTATGTTATTATGTAATTATCATTTAACTATTATGTTGTTTATTATGTTATTATCATATTATTATAATGTTATTATTATGTTATTATATTATTATTATTTTATTATTATGTTTTTATGTTATTATAATGTTATTATTATATTATTACTATGTAATTATTATATTATTATTATGTTATTATATTATTATTATGTTGTTATTTTTATATTATTATGTTATTATTATATTATTATTATGTTATTATTATATTATTATTATGTTATTATTATATTATTATGTTATTATTATTTTATTATAATGTTATTATGATATTATATTATTATTATGTCATTATTATGTTATTATTATATTATGTTATTATAATGTTATTATAATGTTATTATTATATTATTATTATGTTGTATTAATATGTTATTATAATGTTATTATTATATTATTATTATATTATTATGTTATTATTATGTTATTATAATGTTATTACTATATTATTATTATGTTATTATTATGTCATTATTATTATTATATAATTATTTTTTTATTATTATATTATTGTATTATTATGTTATTATTATTTTATTATAACGGTATTATTATATTATTTTTTATTATGTCATAATTATATTATTATTATATTATTATTATTTTTTATTATTATTATGCTATTATTATGTTATTATAATGTTATTATTATACTAATATTATGTTATTATGTTATTATTATGTTGTTATTATGTTATTATTATGTGGACTTGGGTATCAGCATTGTTGCCAAATGCCGCCAAGGGACATGTGTGTAAGTAGCCTGGTTAATGTGGACGAGGGCGGTAATTTCAGCCGGGAGGGGGGGGGGGCTTTGTAGCTCACCAGTGATTAAGTACAATATGTTTAAGGCGCCCTACCGCGGCGATAGACACCCACTCAAAGTACGCAACGAGCGGACAACCATTGACACATGTGAAAAACGAAGAGAAAAGAAAATAAATATTACGACCCTTTATTCGGAAAAGTATGTTCTTAGGTTTAGAAGTCTAGCTTGAAAATACCACGTGGTTATGATAACTATCTTCGAAGTCAGTTTTTCCTGGTCAGTCGTGGTCAAAACCATAGGGACTAAAATAAAAAAATTGGGGGTCTGTTTTTAAGTGAACTGTTTCGCGCCGGACCTCCCTCCACATTGTCACTGAAGGTCATATGTACAACTTGAAAGTGAGGTTTCAATTACACTTTCTCCCTTTGATGAGAGGATAGTTTATTGCTAATCGCTTGAGGCGCCCTAGCTGGGGAATGCCGATGGGGTTGCCCAGGCATTCTTTACAAGCCAGGCAACTCGTCCTCTAGAGTGCTGGCTTTTCAAATTGTTAAGTGTTGAGACATTATGTTGAACAAAGATGGCGGCAGTAAATTAAATTGGCGAAGAACCAATGCAGTCACGATTTCGAGTGTTGAGTAATTCTTATTAACAAAGATGGCGGCGAAGAATCAATGTAGTTACGATTCAATAGCTTCGAGATAGCGAACTGAATTGAATCCAAAATTCGATATTTTTTATAATAACGTTCGAAGCTTCTTATTGGTTGGTTGTCAGAACCGTGGTTATAAAAGCGATCGCCGAAATGAGTGGAGTCAAACCCTCATATTTCGGTATGATGGAATGTGTCTCCTAGCGTCTTCGGCTGCAGGGAGACAGGGTAGTACACGTCAAGGATTCGTCACTTGACACTCAGCCCAACAGGTGAGGGGCCGGGAACCGGCCCAATACCTGTTGGACTGAGGTACACCGCCTAGGTAATACCTAGGAGGTCCACCCTCCCAAGCCTTGCCACCGGGCTTTCCGGTGGGGCAAGTTTATTGCTTGCTGCCTGAGGCGCCCCGACCGGGGAATGCCGACGGGGTTACTCAGGCAATTTTTAAAATTGCAGGAGTGCCCCTCCTTTAGGGGAGCCTGCGGGGTTTCCACTTTCCAGGCCTTGTGCCAAATAATGCTGAGGTGGGCAGCATTTAAATAACTACCCTCATATTTCGGTATGATGGGATGTGTCTCCTAGCGGCCTCGGCTGCATGGAGACAGGGTAGTACACGTCAAGGATTCGTCACTTGACACTCAGCCCAACAGGTGAGGGACCGGGAACCGGCCCAGCACCTGTTGGACTGAGGTACGCCGCCAGGGTAATACCTAGGAGGTCCACCCTCCCAGGCCTTGCCACCGGGCTTTCCGGTGGGGCAAGTTTATTGTTTGCTGCCTGAGGCGCCCCGACCGAGGAATGCCGACGGGGTTACTCAGGCAATTTTTAAAATTGCAGAAGTGCCCCTTCTTTAGGGGAGCCTGCGGGGTTCCCACTTTCCGGCCTTGTGCCACATAATGCTGATGTGGGCAGCATTTAAATATATACCCTCACTAGTAATCAAAAACATTTTAATACAAATCCCACTTTCCGACCCTTGTGTTTTACACACCACCCCGTAAAAGGGGGATTTAAATAAACTATATCAGACACCATTGAGCAAAGTAGGTTACTTTTACTCTACCAATCGGTCTACACGTACTTTTCTACCCTTTTTTTCTGTCTATTCCTTTTCCTAGTTAACCTTCCAATCATTTCGAGTTTACCACAAAACTGTATCCATTAATCAGACTTCATTTTGGGAACTTCATGAAGTTAAGAGAACCCCCCCCCTCTTTAGTTACCATTTCTTCTAGGTCTACTCTGGTCGTGTGTCCTGTCAGAATTCAACTGTAGATTAAATAAAAACTATAATGTGCAGACTGTTTACAAAATATACGCCTATAAAACAAATGAAATGATTGCATATAAATCGGGGGGGGGGTCTTCGTTAATGCGCACTATATATATATATGTGTGTGTGTGTGTGTGTATGTATATATATGTGTGTGTGTATATGTATATATATATATGTGTGTGTGTATGTATATATACATGTGCGTGTATATGCATATATGTGTGTATATTATATATATGTGTGTGTATATGTATATATATGTGTATGTATATATGTATATATGTATACATATGTGTGTGTATATGTATATATATATGTGCATGTATATATGTATATATATGTGTATGTATATATGTATATATATGTGTGTGTGTATATATGTATATATATATGTGTGTGTGTATATATGTATATATATATGTGTGTGTGTATATATGTATATATATATATGTATATATGTGTGTATATATATATATGTATATATATATATATATATATACATGGTTCTAAAAAGTAATTGAACGGTTGAAAATCTTTGTTATTTTACCATTAATGATTTTCTTCTCTATTTCAGATATTTTGCAGAATTAATATTTTGTAAATTAATTATACATAAATATAGCATTGAACAACGTATGCAAGTTGTGAAATTGTTTTACCAAAATCAGGGGTCAATTGTTTTGACACCAGAAAGCTTATCGAGGGAGTTTTCTAGTAAGAGCCTCTTAAAGAAAGAGTCTATGTTAATAAACCTCTGTCTATGTTAAGTCTATGTTAATAAACCTCTATGTTAAGTCTATGTTAAGTCTATGTTAAGTCTATGTTAATAAACATCTATGTTAAGTCTATGTTAAGTCTATGTTAATAAGCCTCTATGTTAAAGTCTATGTTAAGTCTATGTTAAGTCTATGTTAATAAACCTCTATGTTAAATCTATGTTAAGTCTATGTTAAGTCTATGTTAATAAACCTCTATGTTAAAGTCTATGTTAAGTCTATGTTAAGTCTATGTTAATAAACCTCTATGTTAAAGTCTATGTTAAGTCTATGTTAAGTTTATGTTAATAAACCTCTATGTTAAGTCTATGTTAAGTCTATGTTAAGTCTAAGTCGATTCCAATGCTTCATAGAACGAATTGTCTTTGACCTCCAAATTCGCCTTAGTTTCCAACATCACTTTTTCTATTAGAGCCAAATCTTTTTCCCTGGAGCATTTTTTCCAGGTCTGTAAACAGTCAGTAGTCGGTGGGTACCAGATTTGGAGAATAGGATGGGTGTTGAAATAATTTGAAGTGTCGGTCGTGTGATTTTGCCAACGTCGAGAACGATTAGCGACACTGTAGATGTATATGCAGGATGTCCAAAAAAAAATCTTTGTCGTTTTAACAAAAATGATTTTTTTTCTTCTCTAGTTCAGATATTTTACAGATGAAATTTTGTAAATTAATTATAGATAAATATAGCATTGAACAACGTATGTGAAATTGTTTTACCAAAATCAGGTGTCAATTGTTTCGACTGAAAGAGCTTATTCCATATAAGTCACAGCACAATTCGAAACATTGTGCGTCGATTTGAAGACCAATGAGATGTACTTAATCTTCCGCGAGCTGGCAGACTTCGAAACGTCATCACAAATGAAAATATGTACACAGTGCGAGAGAGTATGAATAATGTTTTGGAAAGAACACAAATATGCGAAGCTGAAAATGGCCGACATTTAAAAGACATTATTTTTATGAATAAATTTTTTTTTTAATTTTGCATGGTTTTTTAATTTCCCAATATCTTAGTTTAATTACAGGAAGATATCATCAAAAATAAAGAAGGTATTTAAGTTCAAACCCCTTCCGTGAGTTTTTGGACACCCTCTATATGTATGCATATATGTATATATATATATATATATATATATATATATATATATATATATATGTATATATATGTATATATATATGTGCATATACTATATGTGCATATACTATATATATATGTATATATATATATATGTATAATATATGCATATATATATATATATATATATATATATATGTATGTATGTATGTATGCATGCATATGTATATATTTATTTATGAATATAAATGTGGTATGTTATGCTGGGGCAACATTGGGTGGCCTTGCTGATAGTCGATTTATTAAAAAGTAAAATGAACACTTTATTGTTTTATTAAAAAGTAAGATGTTACAGAATATAGAAACAATAACAAAGCGCTATTCTAATGGATTTTTTTCGAGATTTGTATATATCATACAAAAATACATTAGAATATCACTTTGTTAATGTTTTTTTGTTTTTGCTTTGTTTTCGTGTAATAAAAATAAATTAACTTTTTGCTTTGTATCGGATACTTATTGAACCCACTGTATAACTGAAGAGTCGTGGTCGATACTTTAGGCAGATTCATCAACCAAGATCCAAATGAATAAAAATATGATTCCTTTAGTGGCAAGATTCATAACCACTCAGAACTGCATGCCGTCCCGTTTGTGTTATCCGTTTTGTAAACGTCCTGTAACCCACGCCAAACACACATCCACAAGGATTTATAAACACTAGACAACACGTAGAAACTTCAATATATATACATACTCAACACACGTTATATACAGCGCCTTACATATATATATATATATATATATATATATATATATATATATATATATATATATAGAGAGAGAGAGAGAGAGAGAGAGAGAGAGAGAGAGAAAGAGAGAAAGACAGACAGACAGACAGAGAGAGAGAGAAAAAGACAGACAGAGACAGAGAGAGACAGAGACAGAGAGAGAGAGAGAGAGAGAGAGAGAGAGTGAGAGAGAGAGACCTTATACCCTCCACAACGTAACATATAGCGATTTGGTGCCGATGACCACAGACTCTCCCCAAGGAAGCGTAAAGATAACCTGACGGAACAAAAGAACGTTACCCCCGTGAAGTAAGTAAAGGGCTCCGCTCCTAATTCCGTCCAAATTCCTAAATTCGACAGAAACATTGCCGAGTTCCCCAAGATACACACGAAGAAGGTCGAAGGTTACATCGACCGAAACGCTGTGAAAATCTCACTCAAGACAAGAACAGAAGTCCGATTAATCCAAATAATACGAATAATCAATCCTCATCTAAAAATATTCAGAAACGTCCTAGCAATGTTATGGTATGCTGGGGCAATATTTGGTGGCCTTGTTGATAGTCGAAAGATTTAAGAAAATCGACTATTATTATTATTATTATTATTTTTATTATTATTATTATTATTATTCAAAAATTAAAATGTTAGATAATGAACACCACTATTGTATTGTTAAATGTTATGTAGAAAAAGGTATACAGAAATAATGTTATGGAAACAAAGGAATGTTTAGTAAAATAGTTTTGTTTACTTACAAACAATACCAAACGAAAGAATATGGTGGACATAAGCAGAGCGGGGTTTAAAACCTAGGAATAAAAACATATGCATATATATATATATATATATATATATATATATATATATATATATATATATATATATATATATATATATATATATATATATTCGGGAAGGTATCCAAAAATTGAAAATAATTGAATTTCAACAAGGGTCGTTGATAGTAAGTTATATATATATATATATATATATATATATATATATATATATATATATATATATATATATATATATATACTAGAAAAAGTACCCGTCGTTGACTGGGTTCAAAAACAGCCTACAGAAAAAGGACTCTTATTTATGAAAGTATGATATCTTATGAAAAGGAAGGGTTGTAAATAGATAGCTTGGAATTTGGGGGTATCAAAACCAAAGCAAAATATAATGAAAGTAAAAATAGATAAACCCCATAATTTATTATACCATACCTGTTCACACTGAAACACTTATCACAATATTCTGTGGATCTATATTAAAAAAAACCTGGTTAAACTTTGTGACATATTTCCATTCTATGGGGGCCAATTGCGAACGAACACCCCATAATTTTAAGATACCATATTTCTTCAAACTGAAACATAATTATCAAAGTATACTTACGCAGATAGATATGAAAAGTCTTTATTAAAATGTTTGCCTATTTCCATTCTATGGAGGCCAGGCGCGAACGCAACCCCCACAATTTTATCATACCATCCCTATTTAAGTTAAAACATACTTATCAAAGTATTATTATGTACATTTATATCAAAAACACTTGTAAACTTTTTTTTTAATTCTTAATTTTTTTATTTCCATACTTTGTGGACCAACCGCGTACGCAGACCCCGCAATTTTAATGAATCATCATTATGCTAGATCAAACATACCCATTCCTGTGTCTCGATACATCTTCTATCATTATATGTGATCAGTTTTCCATAATAGTCAATCATATAGGAGCCTATTCATGACCAGATACACACACAGACGTTCAGCTTTATATTATAGATATATAGATATATGTTTATGTGCAGACCGTTTCAATCATATTAGATATAATCAGGCAAGAAAAATTAAGGTACAAAACTGAAGAGGGTTAACACCTTTTCAAATTTTTAAGAGAGAAAATTCGCTATGAGTTGTGAGAACTCAAATTCCGCCCATTGCCACTCATGGCAAATTCTCTCTCTTCAAAATTTGAAAAAATGTTAAACCTTTTTAGTTTTTGTATTTTAATTTTTCTTGCCTGATGATTTCTAATTTCGTGCCGCCAAACAGAAAGTAATTTTTTCAAAAACCACAAATTTAAGCTAAATTTTATGTAACTGTTTAAGCATCCTATAGCTTATTTGATTCGCCTTTTATTCCTCTATAATTTTACCTGTTCATATTTTAATTGAAGTATCAATTTAACATCAAGTAAAAAAAATTAGCTTCAAATGGAGAAGGCAAAAAAAAACTCCACAGCAACAAATGAGCTTAAACCCAGCGTTTTAGCATCTCTAATCATAAAATATCCACTTTTTAGCATATCTAATCGTAATTGTTGTTGTTCCTGTGTTATACAACATAACATTTAGTCTTTCTTAGTCATCCTCAGGAGCTCATTAATTTTTACGTTTCTTGTTTATCCAATCGAGAAATCGGCCGCAATTTGAAATGTGATGATAAAATGGTACGAATGACTGTTCAAAAGCACCAAATCACCGGCAGTGGCTGTGATGCCTCTAAATTTGGTCATCCTAGAGTTACTTCTTACAGGGCAGACAATGCTATCAAGATCTGCAGCCTCAGAAACAGATTTCAAATGGATTCACTAATCCACCAACAGTGTAATCTTGTTAAAAAATGTTCTCTTCTGCCGTTAAGAACAGATTAAAGGAATTTAATTTGTGAGGCTGTGTTCCAAGAGGCAAGTCAATGATTTCTGTAAAGAATAGCGCTATCAGATGCAATGAAGATCATGACTCTTCATATTGGTCGAAAGTGATTTTTAACGACGAAAGCCAGTTCAATAAGCTAGGCGGTGATGGTAAGCAGTACGTCCGTTGAAGGAATGACGAATAATTTAAATCTTGAGGTACAGTTTCAACGCTGCAGGGTGGTGGAAATTAAGT
>NC_136498.1:107932922-108022922 GCF_053919585.1 Euprymna scolopes
TATATATATATATATATATATATATACATATATATATATATAAAGTCGGTCAATTTAGCTCTTATGCATAGATCATCGTATAACGATTAAATCACTGTCTGACTGACGTAAAATGAACACTTAAAATTAAAATGTTTCAATTCAACGTTATTTCACGCGGTTAATCGTAGCCGAATTGATTAGGTCTTCGCTAATCGAGCCAGAGATGTCTCGTGTTGCGGGGTTCGAATCGTTCGACTGGTATTAATCGTGGCACCCTACACTGATGATTCCCGAAAGGATGAAACACTAGTGTCTGTAGGTATTTAATTATTATAGTAAAAAAAAATAAGTTATTTCACGCGGTTAGCGGTAGCCCAATGGATACGGTCCCTGCTAATGAAGCCAGAGATGGCTTCTGTCGCCGGGTTCGAATCTATCGACCGATGTTAATTGTGACACCCTGCACTAAAGATTCCCGAAAGGATGAATCACTAGTGTCAGTAGGTATTTAATGATTATTATAGTAAATAATTATGCCAGCCCCTTTAAGAAACTCGTTTCTTATCGTTGAGCACTTTCAGTTGAACTAAAAAGTCGCTCAATTTAGTTTTTTATGCGCCAAACGTTGTATTATGATTAGATCACTCTGACTGACGTAAAAAAAAACATTTAAAAAAATAATGTTTCAATTTCAATGTTATTTCACGCGGTTAACGGTAGCCGAATGGATACAGTTCTTGCTAATGAAGCTTGAGATGGCTTCTGTCGCCGGGTTCGAATCTATCGACTGGTGTTAATCGTGACACTCTGCACTGATGATTCTCGAAATGATGAACCACTAGTATCTGTAAGTACTTAATGATTTATATAGTAAATAATTTTTTATATATATATATATATATATATATATATATATATATATATATATATATATATATATATATATATATATATATATATATATATATATATATATATATATATATATATATATATATATATATATATATATATATATATATATATATATATATATATATATATATATATATATATATATATTAACAGCGTTATAAACTCACTACTCGTTCACGCCAATAGCGTAATGGTTAGGAGCCTTGACTGCCGTGCAAACGGTCGGGTTTCAATCCTGGCTTGAGGTAGTTGCCTGTCTGGCCGCACTGATGAGCTGTGAAACAGCGGGGCAGTGCTGTGTGTGGATGACTATATATATATATATATATATATATATATATATATATATATATATATATATATATATATATATATATATCCGGTTAAGCAAGCGATTATTAACGGAACGGAGTGAGTCGTTTAAAGTCGGTCAACAGTTGTGATTGATTTTGAAACAGCCGTCATAAAGATGGCGGATGGAGGAAATTAAAGACGTGTTGAGAATCCAGCAAAACTGCAAAGAAAACATACAAGAAATGCGAATGTGAAGTCGAATCGGAAGAAGATGTGTTTTATATTATCATCTTTTCCGTGCCACCTCTTGTTCATAAATATACAGAGTTGTTGTCACACACGGGCGCCAATGTTTTCATGTTTACATGTCACAACAGAAAAAGAATGGGCCATATGACGTGCGGAACGATGGCGGATTCATCAACTGCTACTGAGATGTTTCTCTTGGACTCCGTTCGAATTCGCTCGGGGGTACTGCAACCATTTTCGATAACACATAACCCTCGTTTACGCCAACAGTAACAGTACTCTTTCTTCTGCTTACTCCGGCAGTGTTTCATGTCGCCATTCTAGTTCAGGGTACGAGGCGATTTCAATAAATTTCAGACATTTTTCGTATAGATACTTTTATTGATAGTACACACATAAAACTCTAGTCCCCCTTTAAAGTAATCTCCTCCGGCTGCAATGCACTTGTTGTACCGTTCCAACAACTTCTGGAGGGTTCCATGAAGTACTCTTGTGTGAGCGTGTCAATGACTCTCGTCACAGCATCTTTTATCTTCTCAAGTGTTTCATAACGACAGCCTCTCAGGTTTTCCTTGAGCTTAGGGAATAACCAAAAAGTCACAGAGAGCAGAGTTTTGACTATAGGGAGGATGGGAAACTGTCTTGATGTCTGTTATAGCGAGAAAATGCTAAAGGGAAAATAACTCTAATAAAGTTAGTAAGAGTTATTGCTCTTAGATAGAAAAAGATAAAAACTAGAGAGTTCCACACACAGAGAATGGACAAGATGGCGGCGCACATATCGTACTATAAATATAATTTGTATTTCGACCGTAATAAATAGTATTTAACCTAAAATCAGCTTGTTTACTTTTCATTCAAATATTCCATGATTCCACAACCCATTTTTCCGGACACAATAATGTCCACCTTGGTAAAATAGTCTGTAACAAGGATGGGGTTGTAGACTGCATCCTTGGGACAAATTTTGTGCAAATCTTCCGCATCTTCAGTTCCTCACAAATAATTGTGTGTACAGTTCCCACACCGACATCAAACTGTGCACTTATTGTCTCTTTAGACACACGACGGTCCTTATCCATGATATAACCTGAAAAGGGTTGATATGCCGTAAAACAAAACCAACCAACCAACAGAACTGTCAGTTTAAACAACATTTGCCCTCTAAACTCTCTTGTATTAAATATCACCCTCCTTTTTTTTTTATATTCAATCAGTAGCCTACCAATATTCCGGAGTTCTATTTTCCTGTAAAATGTTTCTCCATCACTTAAATACCCCTAATGGAATCTCTCGCATCACAAAATTATCGAAAGTAACAATTTTGCAAAAACTCTACCTAATTTGACAAAAAAGAAAGCCAGGAACGGATTTTCTATGGCATTGTGCATATAAAAAGGATCACAGAAGTTCTGCACTTTTTTAGTGCTACAAAGCGTAATTATTTTATGCGTAACTCATTAATAATTACTAGCAGGGACGCCCGGCGTAGCCCGTTCGTAAAATACGCTTAACTATGATATCTTAATTTATGCAGATTTCGTATATATTATTATAGAATCAGTTTTCAAGTCATTCTTATATATTATAAAGTTGATTTGGGTGCATCAGCTTGAATCAAAACCGAAACCAAAATTTATGAATAATATATATATATATATATATATATATATATATATATATATATAATATTATCCCGTGACCCGTTGGGTCAGTATGTTATATTAGCTATGGAATTCATGTATGAGC
This sequence comes from Euprymna scolopes, assembly GCF_053919585.1. NCBI lineage: Eukaryota > Metazoa > Mollusca > Cephalopoda > Sepiida > Sepiolidae > Euprymna > Euprymna scolopes. The sequence continues at coordinate 107,936,112 of NC_136498.1, forward strand.
GTGACACTTGTGACGTAAAGAAAATAGTTTGTTTTTTTTTGTTTTGTTTTGTTTTTTTGACATAACAGAAACATTTCTATGAAAGTATATTAAAATGAAAAATCACGGACGGATCACTCAAACATGAAAAAAAAAATCCCCCCTATTCGTGTAAAGTAACCTATTTTTCAGAATAATCGCTCAAAAATCGAAAATTAAATATGATTTTCCTGCGAATCGAACGCCGACGAAAGTTATTTAGCAGAAAAAACGCAAATGAACCTACCGATGAGAAATATAAGAATGAAAAACCCATATTGGAATCCTTCAACCAAGTTAGGGAAACTGAAAATCTAAAAAAAATAATTAATAAAACCTGAAGCAAAAAAATAAAACCTAAATAAATAAAATAAAATAAAACTAATATTGAAACAGATTAGTAAATGTGTCAAAAAATTCACCGTTCTCGCACAACTATTTTGTATCTAGAAATGTTAACAAAAAATAAAAAAGAAGGAATGAAGGAAAAGGGACGTATAGAGAGTAGTAGTAGTAGTCTTGGCTTTACTACAATTGTTCTTGTGTTTGTCAACGGCTTAAAGTTGTTTAGTTGTAAGAAAATAGCGACAGTATAGTTGTAATAAAGAATAGTTGCAAAACACCCCCCACTCTTCCCATGTTAAATAATAATTTCAAAATAATAACGTTAATATTTCAGTGCGCAGGTCAAAATCTGCAAAAGGAGCGATGTGCGTTTATTTATTTACGTTGTTATGGGCAATGTTTATAAGCGCATGCGCAACCAGATGTCGTAAACCGGAAAGTGGGTTACATCACTCGTTACAAGGTCATCTGAGTTTTATAATTATATATATATATATATATATATATATATATATATATATATATATATATATATATATATATATATATAACTGAACGTCTGCGTGTGTGTCTGGTCACGAATAGGCTCCTATATGGTTGACTATTATAGAAAACTAATCACATATAACGATAGAAGATGTATCGAGACACAGGAATGGGTATGTTTCATCTGGCATAATGATGATTCATTTAAATTGCGGGATCTACGGACGCGCCTGGTCCACAAAGTATGGAAATAAAAAAATTAAAATTTAAAAATACAAGTGTTTTTGATATAGATGTACATAATAATACATTGATACTTAGTGTTTTTGATATAGATGTAGATAATAATACTTTGAGAAGTATGTTTTAACTTAAATAGGGATGGTATAATAAAATTGTGGGGTCTGCGTTCGCGCCTGCCCTCCATAGAATGGAAATAGGCACACATTTTAATAAAGACTTTTCATATCTATCTGCGTAAGTATATTTTGATAATTATTACACGAAATCTAAGGTCATAACACTTAAACGACAGTCACCCGAAAGAAATAAAATGTAAGCGTGACACAAAATAACACACACACTATCGTATTAATATATAGATTATATGAGTGAATTATTGATAATTATTATATGAGTGACTTATTGATAATTATTATATGAGTGACTTATTAATGATTATTTCATAAGTAACTCATCCTTAATTATTTTATGGATGGCTTATTTATAATTATTTAATGGTTTACGCATTAGCACTTAAGTAATATCTACAGTGCGCATGTCTATCTCAACGTTAGTGTTGCGTCGTGTAATTCTTTCATGAGAACCCCATTAATAATTATGTAATAAATAATTTATTAATAATTATTTAATGAGTGATTTATTAATAATTATTTAATGAGTGATTTATCAATAATTATATAATGGCTGAGTCAATGTCTACAGTGCGCATCTATCTCAATGTTGCAAAATAGATTCAAGAACCTATCTATATAAAGCCAAGTACGTCCAAGGATGGAGTACTGCTGCTATATCTGGGTAGGAGCTACTAAAACGAGCCTATTCTGCCTTGACAGGGTACAAAATAGACTTCGTAGTCTAGTGGGGGTGCTCTTTTCTCTTACCTGCAACTTCTCTCCCACAGAAGGGACGTTGCTTGCCTGTCGTTGTTTTATCGTTATTTCCATGGGAAGCGCTTGTCTGAACTCCAATCTCTGGTCCACCCTCCCCAATCTTTCGCGAAAAACATCCGTCTAGCTGAGACCACTGTCAGTAATTTTCCCCGCTCTTTATTTGTGCCTAAATCAAAACGTAGATTCCATGAGCAAAGCTTCTTTCTTACAAGTGCCTGTGGAACTCTCTTCCGTTTGCCTGTTTCCCACAACTTGGATGTCTTCAAGTCCAACATAAACAAATTTCTGATGAACCGCCCCCTTAAGTAAGACACTTTATCAAATCTCCATTATTAACGATTACTACGATATTATCCCATTGATTACTGTACACGCAATAACCCTTATCCCCGAATGGCCTCCGGGCCTTGATAAGTGGTGACTTCCATGTTAAAAAAAAAAAGAAAGAAAACCTTCAATGTAAAATAAAATCAAGCCAAACTATTTCATCCAAATTTTGGAGAAAATAAAAAAACATTTCTGTAACCAACGCAATAAGTTGAACATGCCAAAAGAGATGGAGACATATATCTACGTCAGTAATACGTATATCTATACAGACGCACACATTGAAATGGTAAACTGACATACCTACCTGCTTGTTTTGCTTATTTATCTAAAGCAAATATTCCAAGACACCTATGCGTATAAATTGCATACCGATTCAAAGCTATTATTTTTACAAAGCAAATATTCATCTATATAATACAGTAAAGCTAGTCGTTTTCTTGAATCTTTGTGGTTAATTAATCTTTATTATAGAATCAGCATTTCTTTATTTTAATTTGTAATTATTTTCGTTGGGCATTGGTTTCCATTCTTAACAAGAAAAATGTGTTTCGATTCAATTTCTTTCAAAAAATATTTCAATCGTCTAGGAACATTTTTGCGATAAGTATCTATAAAGCAGCCGAAGTAACGCCCCTTATAACTTAATCCTTTCTCACGGTGGCAAGGTTGTAATGTCAGAACTATCTGACTATCAGAGCTCTGATGAAAATCCGGGAGGAGGAATCAGCATGAACCCTCGTTCTCTGGTCCTCGCTATCTATGTTTTTGGCAAAGTAAAGATGTGTCAGGTCCGGAATTGCAAAGAAATTGATGAAAGCGACAACTCTTGTTGTGCTATCGGAAAAATCATCCCCGACTTCGTATGCAATAGCTGTGCCTTACTTCAGTTGGTGTTGAAGTCCATGAATAGCTGCGACCAACAAGGATGGCTTCATACAAATACAGAGGCAGGATTTTCATGAGCGCTTCGCAGAAGCCCAATTCGCTCCTCCTCCTCCTCCTCCTCCTCCTCCTCCTCCTCCTCCTCAACAACGACAACAACAACAACAACCCTCAGTCGCAAAACTAACACAAATTACATTATTTTTTTTTTATTCAATTATTTGGCCTATTATCCGCATTTTCTAGTTGTTGTTTTTCACGACGTTTCGGCCAATTATTCCTCCGGCTTTCATCGGGTTAACCGCGACGAGATAGGAATGTCGAATCCTCCAACTACATCTACAGCAATTGCTGCCTTCAATAGCCGTTGTCACCTCACCACGGTTTAGTCAACTAATCCTCTGACCGGCTTTCGGTGGGATTGAAACCGCTACTTCCAGACAATGCTCACCTGGAATCGTGGATATTCCGTATCTCTATCCATCGCGCCACGAATATCCACGATTCCAGGTGAGCATTGTCTGGAGGTAGCGGTTTCAATCCCACCGAAAGCCGGTCAGAGGATTAGTTGACTAAACCGTGGTGAGATGACAACGGCTATTGAAGGCAGCAATTGCTGTAGATGTAGTTGGAGGATTCGATATTTCTATCCCGTCGCGGTTAACCCGATGAAGGCCGGAGGAATAATTGGCCGAAACGTCATGAAAACAACTAGAAAATAAGGATAATAGTCCAAATAATTGAATAAAAAAAAACTTATACAAATTACTCATCTCGAAAATAATTCCAAATTAATTCAATGACAAATTATATTGTTCTCTCTCTCTCTCTCGCTCTCTCTCTCTCTCTCGCATTCTCTCTCTCTCCTTCCCCTCTCTCTCTCCTCCCCCCTCCCCCCCTCTCTCTCTCTCTCTCTCTCTCTCTCTCTCTCTCTCTGCTAAAGTACAATTCATTTTTATATTCCGACCTTCTTTAGGTGTGTTTTGAAGAACTCGGAAAGACTGCGACTTCTGGAGGTTGAAGGTTCAATCCTCAGTGCGGGCGATACTAAGAATACAATAACGGATTACTTAAGAACCCTACCCGGTCCCTGGCTGACATAACGCGAGCAAACTACTCCCATGAATTAAATAAAGAATTCTGTACACATTCCCAAGTTTGACGGAAAGATTCCCGAGTTCAACAGGATACACCTGAAGAAGGTCGGAGATGAGATCGGCCGAAACATTCTGGGAATAGTAGTTCTAATAATAAAAAAAAATACAGAATATGTTTGCTTAAGTAAACAAACAATATGCATACAAACTAGTGCTCGGAATATTTGTATTCAACTGCAACAACTACGTTTTAAAATCGATAAAATATGATATATCGATTTTTACATGTAGGTTGGTTCGTTGGTTGTTTTTGTTTTACGGCATATCAACCCTTTCTGGGTTATTTAATGCCGAATCCAAAGATTTTGAAGAAAAATTTTTTTAATAGAATATATTTGTTGTTTTCACGTCGGTTTCTATTTAACCCATAGTTGGGACCCTAACAGGTACTACCACTCCGGGTCAGAGTGGACCTGGGAGCAATGGTAATTAAAGGGTGGTTCCACACTCCCCAAAGCCCACAAGCTGGGGCCTCGCCACTGGATATAGTTTAAGTTCATATCCAGGACCCCCATTGAGGGACTTTTACCCTCTGCAGGGGGGCAGTCGGCGTATTCTAATGCCCCACCGACAGGGCCATTTTTACATGTAAGGAAATATCTTGAACAAACTGGGGGGGGGGGGCTTGCCTTGTCTGATCGTAAAATACGCTTAAATATATTTTAATTCATGCAGATTGTATCTATTATTATAAAGCTAATTCTGTATTGAATATTACATTGTACCTAATATATAGTAGTGATTCTAAAAGTTTTTAAATAAATGACTTGGGTGCCATCAGTTATAATCGAACCCAAAACATTTAGCGTTCCAGCAGCGTTCCCTACCGTTTGAGCTATCGACAGATGAATTTTCGCATGCGCAAAATAATACAAATATGTCGCCAAGTTGAAATCACATTTTGCATTTCAATTCATCGTCAGATTTCCGTACGCGTTATTCATCCATTCAAGCAAAGAGTTTACTCGTTATAAACCATGCGTGGTGTGTGATTTCTATTTCCTGTTAATTTCAATGTTATGTAACCAGTAGTTTAAAAGTTTATCGGTTAAATATTTTCACACAGACTCACACACATACATACATCTACTGTTTTATTTATATTGATAGATAAAGAAATGTATGTTGGTTAAATTATAAAATTACAATTTGTGCAGTAAAATGATGCGGGCCGAAGCGTTTTTGTTAACTGCCTGATACTGCCTTTGGGCTATATGTTTTGCACGCATGACTTAATATATCACTTCCTTAGATGCCTAACAAAAAGTAGTTCAATTTAATGTCAGGAAAATACACCTTCAAACCGTTGTCTCTATAAGGATGCTAACCCTGGGCGCTAGCATCATGACGCAGCAATAAATCAGTTATTCACTGGTGCCGAAGAGAATAGCGGCTACGAACTTGAACGGTGCCAGATTGAAATAAAGTGAATCTGACAGCTCAGCTTATTCCGTTGACGCGCGCAAGTGCAATAAAGTTTCCATTTTGTATCCTGACAAAATGTTAGACGAAACCATTTCACCTCTGCTCACATAAGCGTAATAACGGAAGATATAGCAATGGACAGGCTCATCTGGTACCAGCCTGAGTAAACGATGTACAACTGACACACATACACGGATGTGTGTGTATATATATATATATATATATATATATATATATATATATATATATATATATATATATATATATATATATATATATATATATACACACACTCGTGAGCAAAAAAAAAATGGGACAAACAAATTTTATACATTTTATTGCACTAAAAGCTATATTGAACAATGAACAATTGAACAAGGAAACTTAAACGAAACTAATAACACAGAACAAGACATTTACTTTAATAAATGCTTAGGATGGAATCGCATTCCCTTTTGATTTCTTTAAAAGATCATTTTAGATACTTTCTCAACTAAAGTGGAACACTGCGAAGAGATGCTATTCCATTCGCTTTGCACAGCTTCCCACAGTTTGTCATTATTCGAAAAAGTTCTTCCAGACAATGCACGAGATATTACGGACTAAATATTCTCGATTGGGTTTAAATCGGGGCTTGGACCTGCCCAAAATATAACAATTATTGAATTATCAGAAAACCATTTTCTTATGACTTTAGCAGTGTGTGCTTCTGGGTGAGTCCTGTTTCTAATATTCGAATGTATTCCTTTGCATTGATTGACTTCTCACATCTCATAAGTTCCCCAACTCCTGCTGCAGTAAAAGTTCCCCATACCATTATCCCTCCATTCCCGTATTTAACTGTCGTTTTTATGCAACTTGGCGAAAAATTTCCTCCAGTTCTTCGATCGCACCGTTCGGGAGCATCGGGAGCATCACTAACAAGACAAAATTTTGATTCATCTAACCGGAAAATATTCCTGAATCAGTCTGTATCTTTCTTGCCATAACACGAGAAAAATCTCTTTCTATCATTGATGTTTTTCTTAGATAAAAATGGCTTATTTGTACACATTTTAGAAGAAAATCATATTTCTTTCATTCGTCTAGATATTGTATATCTAGAAAGAGAATTTCCAACCCCTGTTTTGAATTCTTTGCTATGGTCAACATAAGTTTTCTTTTCGGTCCTTCAAAACAGTTAATTTAAGCCCGTGGTCGTCCTTCAAAGTGGATGCTCTAGGGCGACCAAATCCAGATTTCCCTTTTGCCAAACGTTCGACTTTGAACCTTCGACCAATTCGTTTCATTACAGAAACAGATGTTTTCACATTTTCTTTTCTTAAAATATCAAAAAACTGCTTGTAAGTCATTTTGGACTGTCTTTACTCTACAATTCGTTTTTTTTTATATCCTCGACAAGATGCGGTTTTACCATTTTTAGGATTAATTTTTCCACTTATTATTATATGCTATAATAATAATGATCTGCAATACAGAAATTTTCAGTTAAAATTAACAAAAATTCATAGAAAAATATTGAAAAATCGATTTCGTCCTTCTTTCACGCTTGGACCATTTTTTTTTTTTTTTTTTTTTTTTGCTCATGAGGAGGACACAGATGGGAGGACACACACAAAGTCAAGTGAGGGTTTGACGAAAGTGTTTCTGTAGAACGAACTGAATTCGAACTTGCCACACACAGGTTTTCAATCCAGGTTGCTACTGTCAACTCCATACACACACGCACACACACACACACACACACATACACACACACACACACACAAACACATACACACACACACACACAAACACATACACACACACACACATATACACACACACACACATACACACACACACACACACATACACACACACACACACACACACAAACACGTGCATAATATATATATATATATATATATGTAGAGGAAGAGAGAGAAAGAGACAAAGAAAAGTATCATAATTGATATCATATGCACAGTCCGATACAAGATTCGTGTGTATGTACACATACACGCACACACACACTCACTATATATATATATATATATATATATATATATATATATATATATATATATATAGGGTGATCCAAAAAAAACAAAAGCTAAATGGAGGCCATCTAGAACATATGCTGTAGGACGGAGAAAAAAAGGTCAAAGACCCTAGTGTTTTGATGTGATGTTTTGAATATAATAAACTAGTTATGACCAAAGTTTCATTTCATTCGGACAAAACAATAAGAAAAGGAGCCTAATAAGAGTTGGGCCCGTTTTTATGGGGCACCCTTTATATGCCTCAAAATCATATATATATATATATATATATATATATATATATATATATATATATATATATAAACTACTTCATTTTTACTCACATAAAATTAATATACGAAAGTATAAATTTATGCGTAAACTTTAAGTATTTACTTCAAAAGTGCTCAATACGTAGTTAGAGCTAGTTAGTAAGTTATCAAATATATATGGCGACTAAGCTACACTGAATATTCCGCGTTTCATCCACAATAATAAGCCTGAAGAGTCCTAGAGTTGATGAAACGCGGAATATTCAGTGTAGCTTAATCGCCATATATATTTTATAACTTACTATATATATTTCTTCCAAGTACCAAGTGTCTCTGTCCACTGTCAGTCTCCAAAAGATTGAATGAGATATGCGTGTGTATTATGTGTGTGTGTTACAAAATGATACTAAAACAAAATAAATTAAGAAATTAAATGCAGTTTAAAATCCTGAAAAAAAAATTATATTTAACATATCGAAGACTTAGCAGTGGCATAAGCTGACTTTCTGCTAGAAAATTCACAATTTTACAAAATAATTTAACTGTATAACATATATGTGTGTGTGTGTGTGTGTGTGTGTGTGTGTGTGTGTGCCTGTGCGTGTGTGTGTGTGTGTGTGTGTGTGTGTGTGTGTGTGTGTGTGTGTGTGTGTGTGTGTGTGTGTGTGTGTGTGTGTGAGCAATATTTTCAAACGTGCTTAGTAGAAGATTAAAGCTTTATAAATAAACATAAAATATGTACATAATATAAAATCTAGAAAAAATTACAAAAATCAGTTCATGTTTCGGTACTCGTCGGGAGCACAAGTTTATAATTAAAATAAATTTACTTTCGTTGTGGTCTCGACAAAAGCATATTGAGTACCGTAGCATAAATTGAAACTATATGAAAGTGTTCCTTTTGTTATTTTATTATATTTTTTCTTTCTTTTTTTTTTTTTTTTTTTTTTTTTTTTGCTATTACGCTACACAGAGGCGTCTGCTTTTTTTTTTATCTTTGCTCGGCACTTAATTTGGCGATTTACTACATAAATAAAACGCAGATGTCTAGTTAGTTAGTCATGGTAGTCCACCCATGTGGATGATGACGTATTCATTAATCTTTTTGTTATTTTTTTTTTAATTTATTTATTTTTTATTAATTTGACACTGTGACTCTGTTGATGACAGTGAAGCCGGATGCGTGATCTGCGCTGTTTTGCACAGATAGAGCGCAGGAAGACAGAATTTGAGTTTTGAGTGTGATTTTGCTGCTGTTCGTCGGTGTCTTAGTGTGCGACGCTCCATAGATGCTCGCTCATGCTCTTTGTTGAAGGCCATCCTGCTATCAAATTTGGAGCACCAAATATCTCTGTCCGCTGTCAAAGTTTCCAAAAGATTGAAGGGGATATTAGAGCGCTTGAGGGTAAGCTTGATGCAATCTATGTAGTGTTTCTTTGGGCAACCAACGTTTCGGCGGCCGTGAGTGAGCTGACCGAAGGAAACTCTTCGAGGAAGTTTGCTTAAGGGCATCCTGATGACGTGGCCCAACCATCGAAGCTGACAACGGATAAGGAGTGACTCTAGAGAGGCAACTCCAGCTCTCCTGCGAATCTCTGAATGGGACACCTTGTGCCACTAATGGAGGCCAAGGATCTGCTGTAGTCCTCTGGGTGTGAAATGATTCCAACAGCTGGATGTGATGACTATACAGAACCCTTGCCTCGGAACCATACAGGAGAGTGGGTATGACGCCTGCGTTGTACACAGCAACCCTTGTATGGGTCCTGAGATTGCGGTTGGTGAACACTTGGTCATTCGGGCGGCCAAAAGAAGAAGAGGCGAGATTAAGGCGGCGCTGAACTTCATTGCTGAGGTCGCAGGAGAATTAGAGAATTGAGCCAAGGTATGTGAAGCTACTGATATTCTTTAGATGTCTATGTGTAGCTTAATTGCCACAGACCTACTTTCATACTTTACTAAGCTCAACTCACGTACTGGGCACTGTTGAAGTAATGACTTAAAATTTGTACACAATATATATCACCTTATAATATTGTATGCATATATAGGAAATAATTATATTCTCCGCTAGGGAGAGAGCACTCTGTCTTTATAGGTAATATAGTGGGGGTATGGTTAAGGCTGAGTCATTTGATATGTATGACCATAGACTTAAAGAAGTAAACAATTAACAAAAATCACTCTATCTTTACGAGTAGTAGTAGTAGTAGTAGTAGTAGTAGTAGTAGTAGTAGTGTCAACTAGAGTTCGTCTATATTATTGGGATCCTTTGAGGTGAGTAATTTGTATATTTTATTTATTTATTTATTTATTTATTTGCAGATAGTTGTTTCACCGCGTTTCAGCCAACTCATCCTCTGGCCTTCTTCGGGTGATTAACCGCCACGGGATAGGAGTGCTGAGTGTCGTAAATGTATCCCCAGTAATTACTACCTTCCATAGTTGTTGTTGTCTCACCACGTTTTTGACCAACTAAACCTCTGCCCTGCTTTGGGTAGGATTGAAACTGCTATCTTCAGAACCGTAGAGATTGAACGCCTCGATTCACTGAACCACGGGACCCGAAGCGCGATCAAGGTTGGATTTTTTTGGTCTTATAAATCCAAGTTTTCCCTCTTATCTAGTCTTCTATTGTCGGGTTAGTCTTTAAATGTGCATGGTTCTAGATAGAACACGACTGATCTAGAGAAGTAAACCTTGGACAAACATCCCTCTGTTTATCTCATATAGCTGTAGTCCGTGCAAACAAACTGATGCTTCAGCAGAACGAACATCGTTGTTTTACGGCAGAAAATGCACTGCTCCAATGGGCTGAAAATCTTAAACGTATACAGGTTTTGACAAAATGTGTATTTATCCAACTATGAACATACTTCAATACAATCTGCTAAACACTACGGTGATTACATCAAAACAATCGACCTCTCATCCTATAACCGGGAAGCTGGGTAGGAATTCTGTTTCTCAAGCATGCAGTGAACCTTCCGGGAGTACGCATATACCGTACGGTATTGTACCGAACCGACACCCACCTTAAGATGGTTGAACCGGCTTCTTCCAAAAGAAAAAGATTCATGGTGATATCAAATTCACAAGCTGTCGTCAGTTGCTTGCAAATTTCCGTCAGGGGGAGATAACAACGTAAGGATTTTAGGGGGGTGCAGTTCTTGCAGTGAGGTGTCGACGTCCTCCTACATATAGCTTCTGGTATTCTCAAGTGGTTACCCATCTGGTACTAACCAAGCTCGACGTTGCTTAAACTCGGTGGTCTTACGAGAACCGGTGTATCAACGAGTTGATGCTGTATAACTGAACCACGTAACTTTTGCCGACAGTCATAAGTAAAAATCATGTTACAGAAACGACTGGGTTCGAACTTGGTACGTCCGGTTCGCTTGTTAGTCATTTCATCAGCCACCACCGCAAGAGCTTTCTTTGTGATGCGTAATCATTCATGTATGAAACGGATATGTGTATATCAGCTTCCATTAAAAATTAATTTGACTAAGAAGTCGAAAAATATGATACTATTTAGGAGATCAATCCCAGCTAAATCTGCAAAAGAAATTTCGGTTCTAATAAGGGGAAATAGCTTCGCTTGTATCCAAGCGTTCAGTGAAGGGTTATTTACCAAAAATGGACGAGAGAGCGAGTCGGCTTCGGAACAGCGAACTCCGGTTGGCAAAACGGTAAAAAAAAAAGTCAGTTCAACAAATCTGTTTTATGGTGTTAGTTGGTTGGTTTCGTTTGGTGGGTGCGACCGGTACATGATTACGACTGTCATCAGAATATCCTTCAGTGGAAAGAAAAAAAATAAGATGGTTTAATTACGATATCGATTAAAAACGAGGTTCGGCTTGTCAACAACTTCCGGTTTCGCAGCGAAACACATCCGACTTGATATGCCTGTAGTAAGCCTCGTTATTGCTACCATGTGTCAAAAGACTTCCGGTCTGATCAATAGAGTGAAACCACTGTAACGGACACTCAAACTGTAAATACAGAGAATGATTTAGAGATGGATTTCAACAATAGACATACTCATAGTTTTATATATATATATATATATATATATATATATATATATATATATATATATATATATATATATAAGTGAAAGTGTTTGTGTGTGTGTGTCTGTGTATCTGTGTATCTGTGTGTCTGTGTACATATCCCTATGCAATAACTCTGTCAATTTTTAGTCTACAGACTCGAAATTTGATATACAGGGTACTGAGATTTGGGAAAATCGATGTGATCGGTTTTTGGCCAGAAATTTGGCGATTAAGGGGTCAAAGTTCAACGATTTGACCTTTAAGAACTCTACCAAACTCCTCCGACAATTTTGGGTCTACGTACTTGTAATTTTAGATATAGGTTCCTAGGACATGGATCTAACTTAATAACTTGACTTGAGCCCAAAACAATAAATTTTAAGGGGTCAAAAAAGGGGTCAACGTTTAAAATATTGACCTCTGCAGTCTCTTCCAAATTACTCAGACAATTTCTGGTCTGAATATTTGAAATTTTACATAAAGGGTATTCAGAGATAGGGCAAGCTTTTTCATCAGTTTGGGTCGCAAATTTCTTAGTTACCAATATATAAATGTATGTATGTATGTCTGTTTGCATGTCTGCCTTAAACTTTCAATAGAGGCGACGGATTTTATCAAGATCGATATCGTCTTAAAGTTCGATCTTTCATGCGACAAATATCGAAAAATTGGCTAAAAACATTAATATCTTCCCCTTCAACTAGGCACTTTTCTACAGGGAGGTGGTCACTTTTTTCGCCGATACTTTTGAAAGTTATCCTCTCCTTTAGATTGTCTAGCTTTAATTTTTAAAATGTCACTTTCGGTTTGGTGGTGGTCGTAAAAGCATAGACGTTAAATTTTTACCCCGTTCTTTTTCTCCTTCGCGGTACGGGTTCGAGCCTGCCTTCCTACTACCACTTTTTTTTTGTTGTTCAAAAGACACATCCAAATACCCGGGCAACGCCGGGCCGAAATGCTAGTATATATCTATATCTATATATATATATATATATATATATATATATATATATATATATATATATATATATATATAGGTTATGAGGGTTTTTTGAAGCATGAAAAACGATGTTACTTTTTGTATTTAATATTTTTATTATTATTTGGTGGCCAAAATATTAAATACAAAAAGTAACATCGTTTTTCATGCTTCAAAAACCCCTTACAACCTTTAAATTACTATCCTAGAAGCATACGTGGACTTTTTACATTATATATATATATATATATATATATATATATATATATATATATATATATATATATATATATAATCGAGGTATAACACTGATTAGAAATCAGATGAAAGATCCTGATAGATATTACTTGAAGTAATACTTTCAGGGCGATCTTAGCCAAAAAGGAGAAGCTCAATATTTAAGAATAGAGCAATATATAAGTTTAGTGGTTATATTTAAATTCTGAAAAAACAACAGACACATTTATTCGAATTAAGACTTTATTGTTTGACAAAAGGAATATATAGAAGAGGTAATGTTGATTTCCTTAATCCATGGATTTTGAATAGTGGCTCATATCATCAGAGGAAATGAAATGCGGTTAGCAAAATGTTCAGCTGTGAATAGACACTTATTTTGCTTTTCAGCACAAATATTGAAAATAGTTTTTTGATTGGTGAATGATAATTATATGGAGATAATTATAGGAAAAGGGAATTTGATACAACCTGGGCAGTCCATTATCGGAAGGAGTACGCAGAATATTGGTCCAGGGGAGAAGGCAGTAATCCCATATAACAAAAAAACGAGGTTGCTCCTTATTGATTTCCCGAAAGGTATACGGGGCAGCCGTATTCGTTGGTGCCTTGAGTGTGTTTTGGTAGATGTAATGCAAAATCTTTTTATGGATATATTCCATTGTATATATACACTTAATTTACTTTCATATTGTTTTAGGCCACTCGAGGATAAGAGTCAATGGTGTAATGGTGGTGTAGAATTTGGATTATTTAAGGGGACTGCCCAACAAGAACTTGTTTACTTTGGACTTGAAGGCTACCACATTGTAGTCGACCGACAAGCAGGCCAGTGGAACAATGTCCCACAGACTAGCAATTCTAGGAAAGAAGCTTTTTTCATGAATAATATTTGGCCTTAGGGCAAAGATCATAGTGTAGGTTCTGTTCTGATGTTGCACTTCGCCTTTTCTCTCCTCAGTCGGTGGAATAGAAATCCTTCGTGATTGAGTGTCCCTTTTGAGGGGGAAGCAGGATTTTCCCCACATTAAAAAACGATCTTGTGTCTTACTCTGCCCTCGCGGGGAGGCAAGTAAATAGGAACATATAAGAAAAAAAGGGCATTATAATAAGTTGAGATTGAAGCACACTACAGACGTCACGCAAAATAACGGAGAGATTCTAATGGAAGTCCTATGTGACTCGTGTGAATTTATTTGGATCGTGCAATACGCTTTGTATACTTCCAAATTATTATATACTAGCAGGTCAGCCCGACTTTGCTTGGGCCCTATGTACTGTTCATAACTTTATGTGCATATATATATATATATATATATATATATATATATAATAAAAATTACTATTAAATTTACCAAAATGATCCAAGATGGTAAAACTATCATGAAATGAAAAAATTAGGCCTAAAAGCAGACATATCAGCTAACATAAAAATAACAAACTTCCTGGACGTCACGTTAAATTTAGATAAAAACACATATGAACCCTACTTAAAAGATAACGCTACTCCAATTTACGTAAACCCTAAGTCCAATCACCCACCATCAATTATAAAACACATTCCTAACTCGATCGTAAGTAGACTCAGTAATAACTCAAGTGATGAAAATGCATTTAACAGGTCAACCAATATCTACGAAACAGCCCTAAAAAATAGTGGATACAAAAATATCGATATCAAATATAAGCAACAAAACACCAATAACTATAATAAAATTAAAAATAGAAGAAAAAGAACTATAATTTGGTATACAGCCCCATACAATCAAATGTTAAAAACAAAACTTGGCAAGAAATTTCTAGATCTTATTGAAAAACACTTTCCCGCAACCAACCCCTTACACAAAATCTTCAATAAAAATATCTTAAAGTTATCCTACAGTTGTAGCGAAAATTTAGAGATGGTAATTAAAGCACATAATAACAAAATACTAAATAAAAACAATGTAAACAACAAGAAAATAAACAATAAAAAAAAGTAAACACCATGACAAAAATAAAACTAACACTCACTGCTGTTCATCATAGCCATGATGCCCTTGAACAGTATTCTGAGAAAATGCCAAGCCAGATACAAGTTCTCCAATACAGAGGAAAAAATGAATCACCTGATGTACATGGACGATCTGAAACTTGTTGCAAGGACTGAAAAGGAGCTAGAGACACTAATTAACACTACCAGAATCTTCAGCCAAGATATCCAAATGGAATTTGGAATGGAAAAGTGCGCACAACTAGTTATAAGAAAGGGAAAACTGGAAACGACAGAAGGCATGGAACTACCCAACCAAACAGAAATGAGGGCACTAGGGAAACAAGACTCCTATAAATACTTGGGAATTCTAGAATCAGACACCATCAGAGCAACAGAAGTGAAAGAGAAAGTTGGAAAGGAATACCTCAGGAGAAAAAGAAAACTCCTGGAAACTAAATTATATAGTAGAAACCTAATAAAAGGTATTAATACATGGGCAGTATCACTAGTAAGATACTCTGGGCCGTTTATAGGGTGGACAAAAGAAGAATTGAGAAAACTCGACCAGAAAACCAGGAAACTCATGACCATGCATAATGCACTACACCCAAAGGACGATATTGACAGACTCTACGTGAAAAGGAAAGACGGTGGGAGGGGACTGATCTCTATAGAAGACTGTGTGAAGGACACGACAAAAGTGAAACTATAATAACTGCAGCACAAGATAACTCGATAAGAACCAACCATATCAAAGCAAGGATCGATAAAACACAAGAAAACAGCAAATGCAGACTCTGTGGACAAAGAGACGAAACGATAAACCATATAGTAAGCGAGTGCAGCCAACTTGCCCAAAAAGAATACAAAAACAGGCATGGCCAAGTGGGGAGGGTGGTACACTTGGAATTGTGTAAACGACTGCATTTTGAGCGTACAGACAAATGGTACAAGCATAAACCTGCAACAGCACTTGAAAACGAGAACCACAAAATCATATGGGACATGGACATACAGACAGACAAACCCATCCAAGCAAGAAGACCAGTTGTCGTAATAATTAACAAGAAAGAAAAATCCTGTCTAATCGTGGACTTTGCAGTCCCAGCTGATCACAGGGTGAGTATGAAAGAAAAGGAGAAACGAAACAAATACACAGAGCTAGCAAGAGAGTTAAAGGGGAATTGGATGATGAAGAAAGTCTAAATAGTACAGATAATAGTAGGAGCACTAGGAAAAATCCCGAAAAACTTCGAAAAAAGAATGTCAGAAATTGGAATCAGAGGAATAACTGCAAAAGTACAACGACTAACAACGATAATGAAAACGACTGAAATAAGGAAAACCCTTGAATGCGGAGAATAATACAAGACAATAATAAGCGTTACGGGGAATGAAGAACACCGAAACTGCATATTTACAAGTTCTACACCCACCATCAAGCATCCCCCCCATTGTTTCATCACTGATCCCCTCCCCCCCCAAAAAAAATGATACCAAAGGGCCGAGAAGGGTCAATAAGGGCTGAAAGACCGAGGAGCGAGTGCCAACCAGACCTCGGCTGGACAAGCGCAAAGAGAACTGGGACTTTTCAGTCCTTATTGACCCTTCGGTATCATTTTTGGGGGAGGGGAGGGGGATCGGTGATGAAACAATGGGAGGGATGCATGATGGGGATGTAGAACTTGTAAATATGCAGTTTCGGTGTAACTCACGTGTCTGATCTTTTGAATTTCAATTTCATTGTACTTCTAAACAATGGATATCATTTTTTACATATGTGCATATAAAACACACTGGACATCACAACATCCGTCTTCAACAATTAGAGATGCGCCGAACAAAGATCATCGCAAGTAAGAAAGAAAAAAAAGAAAATCTATTGTTTAAATATTCCTGATTGGGGGGGGCTAGGGTTAGAAAATTTGAATAAATGAATGTTTATTTAAAAAAATAAAAATATTGCATGTGTCCAATGTTTTAACCGTCATGTTTTGAATTTATTTTATTTGCAAGTTCTTTTATTTTGTATTATTCTCGTATAGAAATAAAGTGACTTAGTATTTTACCATCTAATTTACATATGTGTTTGCGGTGTTTACAATCACACGTATACAAATTTTATGGCGACGTTAAGCAAAGAGGGTCATTCTGTCTAAAATGTCCGAGAGATATTAAGCATTATTAGAAAGTGGGCGAGTCAACATAGAGTTACGGGGCGAGACAATTATACACACACACATACACACACACGCAAACACACGCACACACACACACACGTACGCACGCACGCACACACGTTCGCACGCATACACACACATACGCACAGGCACAAACACGCACGCACACACATGCGCGCACGCACACGCACACACATATAGTTCAAATAGAGAGAGACTAATTCAGTGAAAAAATCCGTTTAATACAATTAAAACAGAACCTGTATAAGAGCCAAGTACGTTCAAGGATGGAGTACTTTTGCCACATCTGGGCAAGAATAGCTAGAAGCAGCTTATCCTGCCTTGACAGAGTTCAAAATAGACTTCGTAACCTTGTAAGGGATGCCCTTTTCTCTTCCCTGCAACATTTTTTCCACAGAAGAGACATTACGAGCTTATATCGTTATTTTCATGGCAAGTGCTCATCTGAGCCCCAATCTATGGTCCCTCCATGCCCTGACTTTCACAAAAAAAACACTCGTCTATCTGAAACCACTATCAATAATTTCACCCATTATTTATCTGTACCTAAACCTTAGTGTACATTCCATGAACAAAGCTTTTTCTTAGAACTGCACGCTTGTGGAACTCTGTTCTGTTTTCCTGCTTTCCAACTAACTACAATATTGTCTTCAAGTCCAACGTAAACAAGTTCCTGGCGAGCCGTCCACTTAAGTAATCCAATTTACCTAATTCCCACTACTAACAATTACGACAACATTTTCCCATTGACTACTGTACACTCATTAACCCTTATCCTCGAGTGGCATCCGGACCTTGATAAGTGATGACTCCTTTGTAAATAAAAAAAAGAATATTTTAAACCATAACTGAATCCTATAACTAAAATATATAATTTAGAATGTAATCGTGGTTATTGAAGTATATTGGAAAAAATTCTTAGGGAAACAAACGTTGATTTACTCACATTTGGTATAATAATCGACATAAGATGCGGTAATGGCATAGTGGGGCGAATTATCCTCGATTCTCTAAACGCCAGAATACGATAACGCACAAAACCAATTACTCATTATATTCTCGACATTGCTCATGTCATACGCTCGACAGAGCACAGCCTTATATTTTAGAGCGCGCTGATCCATCGGACAAATGGTGTTCCCTTCTCAGGGGTCATTAGATGGAAGTTGAACTCCCCATGTTTTCCTCCCCGTTTTGTTGCTCCGTTTGGCAAACGCGTCGATTGCAGCTAAAACGGACGGAAAGTGGAAAGCTGAGCTGGATGGACTGGCACGGCAACGCGGTCGGCACAACTTGTAGTGTTTAACGCCTCTTCAGACATCATCGCCTTTTCCGGACGAGGTTGGACACGATTAAACTCGTCGTGTCTTCTACTGTGTAATCACAAGTAAAAACCGTGTTACATACGTGTCCATTCGTCCGAACGTATTTACATACAGATGTCCATTTCAAACCGCTGACCGTTTGATAGACGAAAGCAACGCCGTAAATTTATCCAATCGATACGACCATAAAATTGATTTTTTGCAACAGCATGGCGCACGTACGCCACTTAATAAAAATCTTTGCCGGGCTTCGTGAAATATCTATTATGCTCCAAAACATTGGCTTATCAAAGTTTGTTTCCCTAAAGACTGCTTTCCAATAATACCTTAATGACACAAAATACATATGAAACTTTATAATATATAAAAATCGATAGAACATTAACTTTATAATAATATATACGAAATCTGCAAGAATTAAGATATCATATTTAAGCGTACTTTACGACCTGGATATGCCGGGCGTCCCTGCTAGCTAAGATAAATACTTTTTTTGCAGTTTTTACAAAAGAGCTACAATTATATCATAGCGTCTCCATTTATGCTGAACATGCACAGAATGCCAACATCAATATATTTTATATATGAATGAGTCCCCTGTGGAATTTCTGCAGGTCTCTCTAGTATTTATTAATGCCTCTGCGAGAATTTACAGAAAACGTGTTTTTTGGCTTGTTTTTTGTTTTGCTTTTTTGTCTTGTTTTTTGTTTGTTTCTTGTTTTTTTTTTGTTTGTTTGTTTGATTTTTGGGGGGTTTTTTTGTTTTGTTTTGTTTCGTTTTTTGTTTGTTTTGGTTTGTTTGTGTTTGTTTTTGTTTATTTTTGTTCTTTGTTTGTTTTATTTTGTTGGTTTTTTGTTTGTTTTATGTTTTGTTTTTGTTTGCTTGTTTTTTTGTTTTGTTTTTGTTTTGTCTTTTTGTTTGCTTGTTTTTTTGTTTGTTTTGTGTTTTGTTTTGTGTCTGTTTTGTTTGTTTTTTTTGTCTGTTTGTTTTGTTTTGTTTTTTTGTTTTTTGGGGGGGGGTCGATGTGGTTATATAATTTGCATACTCCTAAAACAATGTATACAAATTAAATGCCAAAATAATAAATACTTTTATAACAACAATTACAACATAATAATAATAATAATAATAATAATAATAATAATAATAATTATTATTATTATTATTATTATTATTATTATTATTATTATTATTACTGCTGCTGCTGCTGCTGTTACTACTACTACTACGGAATGAGAAATATATTTAATCAACAAATATGTTTTGATAGAACTGACATTTTTTCGACAAAACAATAGTTTTTTAGGACAGAGCAAACAATAACATGTAACTAATATGAGTATATTAACATGTCTATGAAAATAGTGTCCAGTGTCTTTCGAATTTACACCTGATTCAAATGAGATAAATTAATAAGTAGTAATAAATACTCAGAAAATAATATTGTGCTACATAGTTCAAGACAAATAATCAAATCACATTGTAACTTAATCTATTCAATTCAGCTTGGAAGACAATATTCTTTTGTATTTTTCCTTTTTCTTTCGAATGTTTCTTTTATCATGTAACTAGCTTGTGTGCCCGGCGTTTCCCGGCGTTGCCCGGCTATTTGGAGGTGTGTGTTGAAAAAAAATGGTAGTAGGCAGGCAGGCTCAAAACCGGGATGCGAAGGCGGAAAAGAAAATGAAAGAAAACCTGACGTCTTACCGCTGCTTCATGACGCGACCGGAAGTTCGGAACGTTAAAATTAGGTCAAAATCAATCCAACTGATGAATTGCAAAAATTGCTTGCAAAAAAGCGACCCCCTCTCTGCAGAAAAGTTCCCAGTTCAGGGTGAAGAAATTAATTTGGGGGGGGGGGGCAATTTTTCGTTATTTGTCGTCCGAGTTGACGAGCTTCAAATTGATACCGATCTCGTGAAAATCTGTCGCCTCTGTCAATTGTTTTGAGCAGACATACATACATGATGATGATGATTGCAACGTCTTGTCAGACGAGTGCCACTCCCTCAGACATTTAAAATCCATGAGCCCAAATGTCTGAGGGAGTATCTATACAAATATGATGTTACAGAGTCTTAGCTTTGTACGACAGCTAAGTCTCTCTCTCAGTTCAAAATGTTGAGATCCAGCAACAAGCAAGAGCAAGATAGTCAGCAACAAATTAAACTGCAGACCAACTTAATGCGGGTACTGGTCTCCCGCTTTACGGTTTTTTAAATCAAAGATTTGCTTCTCCTAGAAAGGTTGCCTTCACCACGGCTTACAGGAGTCCTCTCTACCCCAATACACATATACACACACACAAATATACACGGTGCTAGTTGACCGTTGACCCAGAAAAATAGTTCATTCGCCCTTTGGAAGGTCTTGTTTTTAATCCTTCAGGGAGACTAGCCGCCCTCCTCACCAAACAAGTCTGGTGGGGGAACCAGTTTAGTCGCCGGTGACCCGACCATGAGGCAGGTAGTACTGGGTTACATAGTATCAGCAGCATATGACATGACCTGACATACATACATACATACATACATACATACATTCATGATGGCAGCAACTCGTTCTCGAGTATTGCCATTACATAATATATGTCTGGCTCAGATGACGCAAACATGAGCGCAACTAGTAGCACGTGCCAGACGGTCACTTCTATGAACTTTCTATAGTCCTGCACATCCACTGATGTCCGGGTCCAAGCTGTGGTGCCCCGAACACCTACCATGGTAGACCCTGGAAGTTCCAGAGCCTTTATTGCCATTCACGCCCATATCTGCATCAGTCTTAATTGAATGTCCGTTTGCCGTTTCAGGCTACAGCCAGCCTTTTTGTTATCGAGATACACACTGATTGCAAAGTGTGTATTCCATTGCATATCAAGTAATGCCTGTGCTACATACATACATACATACATACATACATACATACATACATACATTTAAACAGATAGATGAGATTTATATTATAGATGTTTTACTGATTCTTCGGCTGCACGTCTTTTCTTACAACAATGTTCATATATCTACATCACAGGGAGACCATTCTCATATTCTTGTCCAGGGTTACAAGATTGACTTTTTTAAGTCAAATTTCGTGAATTTAGTCTTTTTGAAGCAGTTTGGCCTTCAAAATGTGTATTTGGTCTTTTTTCAAAGCGTAACACACTAAAGAAAGCAACAAGCAGAATAGTATATGGCTAAAAAAGATGAAGAATGCGATAAAGCAAGAAACAAAAAATAAAACAAGGAAAAAAAATTAGAAGAGAAAGAGCTACATGGACGATTCATAAGAATTATAAAATAAGAGATTCATAAAAACATCTAAAATTAGCTAAGAAAAAGACGCATTAACAGAGAAACAAAATCACTATTGACATCTGCACAGAACAACGCAATTAACACAAACTACATTAAAGCTAAAATAGATAAAACACAGGAAAACAGTAAAGGTAGACTCCGTGGACAAAGAGACGAAGCTGTAAACCACATAATAAGTGAATAAAGTATTGGTATACTCACAAACTAGAGATATTACTAGAAACTAAAAACCATAGCATCCTTTGTGTCATGGAGCTGCAAACAGATAAACTCTTCCAAACAAGAAGACCGGCAGATCACAGGGTGTTGTGTCCAGAGAAATAGTTTGTTGAAATAATGAAATATTCGAATAAGTAGACAAGCTCATTGTAAGTTAAATAGAATTTATTCACGGCAGAATCATAAATTATTCACAGAACAATATGCAAGCGTTAGCCCAGCTGCCATATTGTCCCTCTTTTTCTTTCCTTTGGAACTTTTCCGTCTTTTTCTAGAATTTATAAAGGGCGATAGCTCTTACTTTCTTTATTAGAGTTATTTTCCTTTTTGATCGCTATAACACAGGGTGAATATGAAAGAGACAGAAAAACGAATGAGGAACCTGTTAGAGAACTGAAGCGAATTTGGAACATGAAGAAAGTCAATATAATATCAATAATTGTAGGCACACTAAGAGCAGTCTTAAAGAATATAGATAAAAAAACTAGGAGAAATTGGAATCAAGGGGAAGACTGCGACTATAAAACAGACGGTATGCTGAGAACAGTTGAAATCTTAAGGAAGACACTTCCATGTGGAAACTAATCCATACGTTGACCGGCCATATTGAAACTGCAATGGAAGTAAAAATTAAAAATAAGCGGAACCGGATATGGAACTTAGAAAACTGAAGCCGCAAAATTGTAAATTAATTACTCATCCCCCACCCCACCCCACCCTCAAAAATATAGTGTCAGTATAGACAGGAGCCGCACTAAATAGTTGTAAAGAATCAAGGAATATTAAAAGACCGATGGAAGAAACATTAATCAGAGCTCCATTGGATGAGTGCAAAGAGGATTGGAACCTTGCAGAGGCTCATTGCCACCCAAATTCCAATGAAGGTCAATGGTCGTTGCGAGCGATAAATCAATGGTAAACGGTTCTTGCGACAATAAAAATTCATTTGCAAAGTTTATCGAAACAAGGGGAAGAGTGTTGGAAATCTGAAGAGACTTGTTGTCATTAAAACTCGAGGAAACACCATCAATTGTTATCAGCGAGTAATATGTGAAGATGACTCCTGTGAGAACTCCTAGTGAGTACAAATAATAATAATAATAATAATAATAATAATAATAATAATAATAATAATAATAATAATAATATAAAAGTAAAGATGCTTTTTATGAAAATTGCTCCGGACAAGGCATGAAGCCACTTGATGTGAGGAGCTAAAAAGTTTTCTAAAAATAAAATGCTGCTTCAAAGTCTGACCGACAGTATGTGTTAGCTTGGTAGATTTACTCAGGAAACAGCAATTCTCCCCTACACTTAAATTCCAGTGAAGAACAATTGCCGCTGACAGCGATAAATCAAGGGTGGGTGGCTGTTGCGATAACGCAAATGTATTTGCGAATGTTATCGAAGGAGGTGGAGAGTACTGGACATATGGGCAGACTTGTTGTCACTCAGCTTTCAGGGAACACTACAGGTTTACGATGGGGGGATCTTTGATGAATTGTGTGAAAGCTCCTTGTTCCAGCCGACCACAGGGTGAATACCAAAAAAAAAGGAGAAACGGAGCAAATACACAGAGCTAGCCAGAGAGCTGGAAGGGATGTGGAAGATGAAGAAAAGCAAAAGTATTCCAATAATAGTAGGAGCACTAGGAATAATCCCGAAAAAAAACTTTGAAAAAAGAATGTGAGAAACTGTAATCATAGGAATGACTGGGAAAAATACAACGAACAACAATAATGAAAACAGCTGAAATGTGGAGACTAACACACAGGAGCAACAAGCATAGACCAGACAAACTGCTGCAGGGGCAAAACATGAAACGCCACATGGAACTAAGAACACTGAAGCCGCATATCTATAAGTTCTATACCCCCATTACCATATAACTGACCCCCCCAAATAAAAGTGAGAACAAACAGCCGAGGAGAAAAGAAAAACCGAGGAGAGAGCACTAACCAGACCTCCGATGTATAAGGGCGAGGAGAACTAGGACCTTGGGGAGGCTTATTACCACTCAAATTCCAGTGAAGACCAATGGCCGCTTCCAACGAGAAATCAATGGCAAGCAACTGTTGCGATAATGCAAACTTATTTGCAAATAGTATCGAAAGAGGTGGAGAGTACTGGAAATCGGGGAAGACTTGTTGTCAATCAGCTTCCAGGGAACACTACAAGTGGAAGCTCGTTGTGAGCCCATAATAATAAATTATAATAGCTTATTTATTTGCAAATACAACAGTCTCACATTATTAGCAATTCCACCCTCTTCAAAAGTTCATCTATAATATAACTCTCTCAATCTATTAATTATATACTTAAACATTATTACTTTAGCTCAATACTAATAAAACAATTTACAATTATTTACCTGCCCATCATTAATTGCTCCTACTTTTCCCATCTTTTACTTATGTTGTACCGTTCTAATACCGTTCCATATCTAATTATTTACATTGTAAACAAAATATATACGCGCATGCATTAATATATATATAGAAAGAGGTCTGTATTTCCTATGATCTTTATTACGCAAATATTCCGCAAGTATAAATCATGTAGAATATCTACATGAATATAATTACACGTAATAGTTAACTAAAGATGATCATCCCATAAGAAAACCGAAAAAAAAAAATTAATAGGGAATTAATTAAAATGATTATTTAAAATAAAATGCAAATTAGCTGGATCTTTTGCAGAAGAATGCAATTCCACAGCCCAATTATAAAAATGATGTATTTATTTTTAACAATAAACAGAAAAAAAGGGTTTTAAATATAAATATCAATACACAAAAAAACACTAAATTTATAGGAATATATATATATATATATATATGTATATATGTGTGTGTGTGTGTGTGTGTGTGTGAGTATACATATATTGTGTTTGCTTTTGTGTTCTCTTGCGATGGTATATACTTACCATCAATATATATATATATATATATATATATATATTACCATTAATATATATATATATATATATATATATATATATATATATATTGATGGTAAGTACATACTATCGCAAGATAACACAGAAGCATATATATATATATATCGGAATCGAAAACCGAAGCTTTTTGTAGTATTGGAATCGGTATCGATCGGAATCGGAAAATTTGGAGCGTATTTTCCGATGCAAACACCTATTCCTTAAATTATCTTTTTTTTATTTGATTTTGGCTTAAGAAACATCTTCCACTGCTTGTGGTAATAATAAAATAATAAATATTTATTGATTTAAACTTCTAGTAAGACTAAAATCTCTAGACCGCCCTCTCACAAATGTGTTTTTACGTTTGAGAAAATATAGGAACATTTAAGATGTGTTTTTACAGTAACAGGGACAAAATAATACTTTTTATATCTACATATTTAGAGAGTTATAAAGGATTGGAATCGGAATCGGTAATTGTATCGGAATCAGGAAAAATGTTGGAATCATCCCATCACTTATATATATATATATATATATATATATATATATATATATATATATATATATATATATATATATAGTTTGGGTGTTTCTGCTTGCAACTACAATCGTATATGTTTTCCTATTCTTAACCGAACTTATTTAATTGTTTTCCCTTCATTAATCACTAAATAAATATTTATCTGGTTGCAAATACCAGTTGAAACCTTTACTCACCCTCTAAACTATTTTTAATCTAGTATAAATGTAACAGGAATTCTTTTAGAAATCTTTACACTACGAGCAACGTAGGCATATTGCATTCAAGCGAATAATGTTTTCCATCTGCACCCGTAAATTACTTTCGGCATAAGGACACAATGCCCTCTCTCTCTCTCTCTCTCTCTCTCTATATATATATATATATATATATATATATATATATATATATATATATATATACCTATTTAAAAGAATGTTCTTATAAAAACACTGCACATTACATAATGGTAAATACTTTAAAATTACACAAGCTGTATCATCCTGGCGTTGCCCGGATGGAAGTTGTGTATTCGGACAATTACAACCGTAACGTTTTCCTTAGGAAGAGTGACTGTCTTTATAAATCTTGCTGGCCTCAGAATGAGTTTGTCGAATACCGATCTTATTTTCCTTGCAAACATAATTTTGTAGGAGAGCATCTCTAATCGATAATTAGGTTAGACGTCATTCTGTACACCTGCAGAAACTGTTGTAGTGCCTTATCTGTCGGCGTGCCTTGTGCCTTTTTCAGAGCCCTCTTCCAGGTACCTATGAACCTCTCGGCTAAACTATTTGATCTTTTATGATACTGCGGGGTGGTGATGTGATTCACCTAATACGTATCGCAGAAGTGCTTGAATTCATTAGACGTGAACTGTGTTCCATTATCAATAATTACACAATCAACCACGAGGAAGCGTACAAATAGTTCGTGCAACTTGTTGTCTTTTACATTTCAGGACTTTCAGCCATTTAGTGTGATTGCCGACGACAATGAGATGGTATTGATCATTCAAAGAACCTCCGAAGTCGGCGTGAATCCTTAGTCGCGGTTGGTTCGTTTTTGGCCATGGTCATGCATGGTCTCGTTGGCGTTTTTCCTTTGCATGCATCAATGATATCTATATGTCGTTGTCCATTTTTGGCCAATAAATATAACAACGCACGAGGCCGTTAGTGCAACACCCCACACACACACACTGGATGTTCCATATGAAAATCCAGCAGGACTTTTTTAGCTGATTGTTCGAAATCACCACTCTGTTGTTATATAAAAGTGAAAAAAAAAACTTGAGCACATTAGGACCTTTATTATAGATTTTATTATTTGCAGTCTTTTTATGTTTGAATGTTTAATTGGGAACTCTTATAGTATTCCTTATTTGGCAATTAGTTTTTAATGTTGCGATGATTGAACTTTCGATGTTCTTCGGAACAAGTCGGGATAACCCGTTGGCATGAAAAATGGTTTTAGAAAATAGGTACTCAATTTTGACATTGTAGTTTAATAGTATTGTACCCCAACGTAAAAATCTGTTGGCGGTATATACAGGTAGACATTTTTACCTAAATATTGTGAGTCGTCTGTAATGTAAAACGTCTGCCCTGAAGATATCTTCGGGGATTACGCAAAACGCCTCCTTCTTAATCTGCGAGTATTGCTTTTTCGCAAATAGTAATGATTTAGATGCGTGCATTAGGTGGTTTTCTTTGTTTTCTCTCTCTCTCTCTCTCTCTCTCTCTCTCTCTCTCTCTCTCTCTCTCTCTCTCTCTTTTAACGGAATGGTCATTACTGACCAGCCGTGGCACGCTTCAAGAATGTCGCCGTTGATTTCGGTTCTGCGCTATTCCGAGCAACTCCATGCTAATGTCCGCGATGTCCTTCATGTTGTCTAATATTCTTTTTCTGGTCTTCAACGTTCTCTTTTGCGCGCACGAACACTGAACTATTTTCTTCTTCAACCAGCCGGCAATTTATTAAATCTATCTTTTAACACACTGAACACTTTTCTCTCTCTTTCAACGGACTTTTTTTCACGACTACTACTACAAGCGCGCACAAATAATGATCTCTCTTACTAATACGTTTCTTTCTTCTACCAAAGCTACTAACGAAGATAACAAATAAAGTTTGTTTGTTAATATAGAATGAAACTCCATTTCGTCGTTGTCTCAGTTCTTCTTTTGTTAGAGACCGTCTGTTCTGACCACATGTCACAAAAATCGCAATTTCCTATCATTGATGTTGTCCAGACGTTTTCAGCGTGGTCCGTTCTTCTCCAGAGCCCATTCCTTTGTACGTTTGTCCACCCAGCTTCCACGAAGAAGCCCACAATTAAAAAAAAGCAATTTTCCTCTTGTCGACTTTTTTTCAAAACCCAACATTCTGCTCCGTATGTTGCTATTGAGAATACCGATGCTTGTAAGAGTCGTTTCTTTGTGCATTGTGAAATGGATCTGTCTTTTCACAGATTGGTTAGTGCAATCATTGCTGCCTTTGCCATAGGAATACGTCGTCTCACTCTTTAGTGTCATCTAGTTTGTTTGTGAAAACTGAACCCAGGTAGTTGAAATCTCCTACATAGTCAACATTTTTATTGTCCACAATTAGGTTTCCGTCTCGTAGCTTATGTAAAATATAGGCAGCTTCGATGCCATAAGAGTTGGCATCGTTTGCTACTATTATCTCAAACTTGAGATCATAATGAATGTCTCTTTTTTTTTCGAATGCAACTTGGTATTCTGGTGTCCAATTCAAGGTTTCAACTTTATAAAGAAATTCATTGAGAATGCGGGAGGAGGCTTAAATTATGCATATTTTAATAGATATTTGGTAGAAATTTACTAAAGTAGTTGGAAGCATATCTTTGATCACGATGCGCCTATCAGAATCAAACCAGTGAACGTCTTTATTAATTACATGTTCTAACAATTTGATATCTGATAGAAAAAAAATCACATTTCACCTCCATTCACGTTAAAACCGTATTCTTGGAGTTTCTCGAATAAGCACACAATATGTTTTCTATTCTCTGTCACAAATTTGCTGGTGATTAGTATGTCGTCAACATAAGTCGTTACGAAATCAAGGTCGGCCAGCATGGCGTCCATGATCTGCTGAAAAATGGCAGGCGCAACCCTTACCCCAAAAGCCAATCTATTGAACTTATAAAAGCTTCTGCGCTTGTTTATGCATAGTAATTTGAACTATTTTCTTCTATCTCGATTTGAAAATATTCATCCGATATTTTTGAAAAGATTTCACTACCATTTAGTTTAATGAATATCTCCTCCAGGCTCGGAAAGGAATAGTGCTCGTCTTTTAGGTCTTGGTTGAACCCCGTTGAAAAATCGGCGCAACCCCTAATTTGATTAAATTTCGTCTTTATATAGACTATTCACACAGCCCACTCACTTAAATCTTAGTCAGCTCTTCATTTATTTGCTCTAGAGTCGCGAAAGGGACTTTTCACTTTTGTTTTTGTTTTTGTAATACCGGCTTTTCGCTTTGTTTTTAAATGCCTGGAACTGTGCTTTAATTTTAGTACATTTTTCTAAGCCGCCTGCAAACACCTCAGGGAATTTTTGTTTGAGTTTGAGTGTTAATTTTTCGGTATTAGTAGTTGGGCTGTTTAATTTAAAACAAAATGTGCTCATAGGGCAGTCACAAAGGTCGAATCTTTCAATCCAATCAGCCTCGAATAGATTGTCTATGTTCTTCAGTACTTACGCTTCGACTTTCTTTGTAATTCCGTTCAAAGTTACACTGAGAACTACTTCATCCAGACTATTTATATTGTCACCTGTTACGGAACGTGTTGTCTCTATCGTTCTCAGTAAAGCTGATTTGTTTAAACGACGCCACAAGTTTATTATCTAGAGGTGGGAAACCGAATCAAGGTGTAATTTTACTGTCTTTTTAAAGATTTTTAACGTTACATATTTGCGTAAATTACCGTCTTCATTATAGTTTGACTGTTTGTCTTATTTTATTTCGACGTTGAAAATGTTATTAAAATCGGAGTTTTTATTAGTCTTTCTTACCTCAAATAAAGTTTGTTTCCTTTATTATAATTCTCATTGAATACGAAATTTCCTCAATATTTTGGCATACCAATAACGTGTTACGTGGTAGCCAACTTTACAACAATTTTTTCAGGTTTTCTTCTTTTTCGCCGGGCAAAACCTCATCCAGTGTTGTTCACTACAGATAACATATGCGTGTTATCTGTAGTGAAGTAAAGTGGTGAATGCTTTCGTCAATTCGTGCTTTGTTTGTTGTAAATATTTGGTTGTGTAATTTTAATTTTTTTCTTAACGTGTCGGTGTGTTTTTTTTATATGAATAACACCTGATGCTTCAATAGTTTTAGAGTCAATTTTAACAGGCAACGTTTTAAGGGCCGAACCTTGTCCGTTTTTTTTTTCAGTTTATTTAATGCACGGCGTCTAATTGCAGCGAAAATAAGATATTTGAAGTCGTCTGCGATTAAATCAGAAAACTCGAAATTATTACAGTGTTTATTCACTGTTGCCACAAACGTCAAAAAATTTTGTTCGTCCTCCTTAACTATATGGGGCATTTTCATCAATTATGAAAAAGAGACGTGTTCGACCTAAATTGTTCAGTCGTACCCAATTTCTTGAGTGATAAGTAATAATTTCGTTTGACCATTCCTTGCAGTGCACGTTATATAAACGTCTTCATGTCGTTTGTAGAATGAATTTTCTGGTACATACTCAAAAGTTTCTATGGTATTGTAAATAGTACCCTGAAAACAGTAGTATCATTTTCAGCAGTTTTCGTCCCAACAATTTAAATAGTAATTCTTCAATTTTATTCTGTCCTTCCTCGCTTGTTGTTGTTGTTGTTGTTGTTGCTGCTGCTGCTGCTCCATTTGCTGTCTTTGTTGTTTTATTTGTTGTTGATGTTGTTTTTTACTTTTTTTTTGTATATCTGATCTTTTAGCATCCTTGAGATTATTCTTTGGAAGTTCCCCCTTTAATGAACACAGACCTTTTTTTATTATAAATCCCGACAACAACAAAGAAATTGCAAGGAATTTTTACGTGGAAGAGAAAAAAACAACAACAAAAACAGTTATTACAATTTCTTTTCTAAGCACGTGCCCACTCCCTCCCAAAAAAAATCTAGTTAAGTTTATTTCTGCCATAAGAAATTTATAAGAAATCAATAGTTCGAATCTTCTCGAGAACCTCCAGATCTAGAGAAGATTCGAACTATTGACCTCCAGTTTACAAACAGGAGGGAAGACTGCAAAAAAATGTACTTACTGTACATTTCTGGTCCTGGATATTACCTTAAACTATATCCAGTGGTGAGGCCCCAGCTTGTGGGCTTTGGGGAGTGTGGAGCCACCCTTTAATTACCGTTGCTCCCAGGTCCACTCTGACCCGGAGTGGTAGTACCTGCTAGGGTTCCAACTATGGGTTAAATAGAAATCGACTTGAAAACAACAAATATATTCTATTAAAAAAAAATTCTTCAAAATCTTTGGATTCGGCATTAAATAACCCGAAAAGGGTTGATATGCCGTAAAACAAAAACAACCAACCAATCTAGTGTACATTTCGGCGTATAAGGCGACCGTCAGATAAGACGACCGTCAGATAAGACGAGATACAAAGGAATGAAGATGATGGTAAAAGTTATACAAATTCAATTTTTAATGCATTCTTCGCTCGGAAATTGGAATTTAGTCTTGATTTTTTTTTTTTTTTTTTTTGATGAGGTATGATTGTTTGTATAATTTCAATAACCGTATATTTCGGCGTATAAGGCGACCGTCAGATAAGACGACGTGGAAAACTGGAGCAAATTTTGATAAATTTATCAAATATCGGTTGTATAAGACGGTTTCTAAATACCGAAACCATGTTTGTTTAGCCTAGGCTAGAGATTGCAACACCCGGTATCTTAAGAAATATTGGTTTTTAAAGATGATTTTTTTGTTTTAAATTTAAGGGTCGTCTTATACGCCGAAATATACGGTATATATATATATTTTTTTCTCCTTAAAAGAACTATTGTTCCGAAATATTCATGCGATAAGTTTAAGCTTTTCTGTATATGTTGATGCGGTCGCCCAAGAAATAATTTAACATAACAACTCCTTTATATTGTGCTGTCAAAATTTGTTTGCGGTTAATATTTCAACTAAAGAAGGTTTTATTTCTTTAACTGGCGTACTCTGAATTTTGTCGGCAAACTTTGAAGCGTGGGAATATTTATCATTTAGTCCGTATGAGTCAACTGGTTTTAATGTTAGAATTACATCATCATCATCATCATCATAATAATAATAGTAATAATAATAACCTAATAATAATAACTAATAATAAAATAATAACCTAATACGTCGGCAAGATTTACTTTTACTGTTGAGTAGAAACAGGTTTTATTTTCGAAAATGTTTTGAAACAAGATTCAATCCAAACAATGTTTCACATACATTTATGTAAAATTTTATAAAAAAAAAAAAAATTATGAAAAATGATCACGCAGTTTCGGAGTTCATAGAGAATGGAAACACACACAGATTCTTATTATTATTTAATAGTATATATATATATAAGTGAAATTGTCTGTCTATGTATCTGTATGTCTGTGTACTAAATGATTCTGTCAGTTTTCAGTCTACAGTCTCAAGATTTGACATAAAGGGTATTGAGATTTGGGAAAATCTTTTAAATCGGTTTTCGGCCAGAAATTTGGCTATCCAGGAGTCAAAGTTCAACTATTTGACCATTGAACACTCTACCAAACTCCTCTGCCAATTTTGGGTTAAAAAAAAAACTTTTAGGTTACTTTGACATTGATCAGAGTTTTTAACTTGATTTCAGCCCAAAACAATAAATGTTAATGGGTCAAAATTGGGATCAAAGTTTTAAAAAATGACCTCTCAGCCAATGTTTGTTCTAAACTTTTGAAATTTTACATAAAGTGTATTCAGACATAGTGCAAGAGTTTTGATCGGTTTTGGGCCGAAAATTTGGCTACCAAAGGGTCAAAGTTGTAAAGATTTTAACTTTGGGGTCTCTAGAAAACTATTCAGCAAATTTTGGGTATAAACATTTGAAATTTTACATAAAGTTTATTCAGACATGCAACAAGCTTATTAAATCATTTCTCTTTGATAGGCTCATAAGAGTAGTGGTTGATGGGCAGAAATCAGAAGCCCATAGTATTAATGCTGGAGTCTCTCAGGGGTTCATCCTGGGCCCAACTCTCTTCCTGATCTACATCAATGATATCCCAAAACACACACTTAAATCATTCGTTGACATCTATGCTGATGACACGACCATCTATGGCAACACATCAAAGGCCGTAAATGACAAAGTTCTCTCTGATTCTCTCTTCTCTGATCTTGAGCGCGTGGTACAGTGGGGGGAAAGGTGGCTGGTTACTTTTAATGCATCTAGAACCACGCTTCTTTACATCGTCAACGCTCTTATTCCCATCTGGCATCAATCGAAATGGATGGCTATCGTTTTGAGGAGGCTGCATGTTTTGACAAGCTTCTGGGATTGACTTTTATTCCTGATCTGAAATGAAACATGTACATCAAATCTGTTGACAAGTTCGCTGGAAAAATGGTGGGATCATTCTACCGCTCCGGTAGATATCTCACTGCTGATGCAGTTCTCTATCTATATAAAAGCCAAGTACTCCAAGGATGGAGTACTGCTGCCACATCGTGGCAGAAGCTGCTAAAAACAGCTTATCCCGCCTTGACAGAGTACATTATAGACTTCGTAGCCTAGTGGGGGTGCCCTTTTCTCTTCCCTGCAACCTCTCTCCTTCAAGTCCAACATAAACAAATTCCTGATAAACCGCCCCCTTAAGTAAGACACTTTATCAAATCTCCATTTCTAACGATTACTACGATATTATCCCATTGGTTACTGTACACGCAATAACCCTTATCCCTGAGTGGCCTCCGGGCCTTGATAAGTGGTGACTACCATGTAAAAAAAAAGCTTTTTAATCAGTTTGGGGGCGAAAATTTAGCTGCCAAGAGTTCAAAGTTGAAAGTGCTAACCTTTGCAGACTCTACTATAATCCTCCGCCAATTTTGGGTCTAAACACTTGAAATTTTAGATGTAGGTTATCTGGACATGAATCAAACATTTTAATAAATATATATATATATATATATACACATATATATGTGTGTGTGTGTGTGTGTGTGTGTGTGTGTGTGTGTGTGTGTGTGTGTGTGTGTGTGTGCCTATAAAGTTATAAACAGTACGTAGGGCCCGAGCAAAGCTGGGATGAACTACTAGTATATATATACTAGTAGTTCAGCCCAGCTTTATATATATATGTGTGTGTGTGTGTGTGTGTGTGTGTGTGTGTGTGTGTGTGTGTAATGATTGTATAGTTGTTGTTTCCAAAATGTAAGTCCGATGTTCATTAAAAAATGTACAATGACAAACAGTCCATATTTATAGTATATTTATTCTTACAATCATTATTGGCTACATATGTGCATACATTTTTCTGCTGCAACTTCTTTAGAGAAGCTGCGTCTTCAGACCAGATTTTTCTCTCTTTCTGAAGAAAAAGAAAAAAAAATCTGGCCTGAAGACGCTGCTTCTCTAAAGGAGTTGTGGCAGAAACATTTACGCATATGTGTAACCAAGAATTTTTCTATAAATAAATTATACATGTGTGTGTGTGTGTGTGTGTGTGTGTGTGTGTGTGTGTGTGTGTGTGTGTGTGTGTGTGTGTGTGTGTGTAATTCTTTCTTATAATTCGAATGCTTACGGCGAATCATGTTTTAATTATCGTATTTATAGTGATACGAAATTGTCTAAGCTGAAAACAAGAAGGGTAAGCAAATAATGGGTTGATATTTTGAGCGAAAATATAATTATTTCGTTATGCTTCCCAGATAAATAGAATTCCGCGCCGTAAATTGATTCGCCTCTAAAACGAGGCAACTCGTCAACGGATATTTTCCGCTCATGCGCAATTGGATTGATTCCGGTTCAACGGAATTTTCCAAATATTGAGGCGATATCTCCGGATATAAAGACAGCAGCCTGGTGCATAATAACTTGTTTTCTTTTCTACTTCGCAGCACTTATTACATAGAGGTGCGCGCAAAACTTATTGTTGTTCCCGCGAAAAAGATGTTTACGACCCTCGGATCGATCACTGATTAGCTTCAAATAGAATTCAGTAATGGTGACAATAATTGTGTTTCAATTGATAATTGAAAAACAAAAAACAACGATAAGAAATATCCATTGGTTTGTCTTATATAAATAATATCATGAGTATCTATCTATTTATCTATCTTTCTATCTATCTATCTATCTATATATATATATATATATATATATATATATATATATATATGGGGGTGTACATATATATATGTACATATATATAATATTTCTAAATAAATATTAACAATTGTTATACCTATAGACACTAGTGTTTCACGCTTATGGGATCATCAGTGTAGGAAGTAATTATTCCTGTTGGTCGGAAGATTCGAACCTAATACAACAAAGCGATTCTTGACTCCATGGTCTTGCGCCTTCCTCAAGGCCACCAAATATATATATATATATATATATATATATATATATATATATATGTATGTATATATATGTATGTATATGTATATAATGAAAAAAAAGTGTGTGTGTGTGTGTGTGTGTGTGTGTGTGTGAGTGAGTGTGGTGCATGTGTGTGTGTATTTTTGTGTATGTCCGGCAAAATCTTTTTTCGGTGGTGAGGGGGGTCGAGGCGGTTACTGTTTCTTAGAACCTTTTATATGCTACCTAGATTATAATATCTAGGATTTATGAAACAAAGTCGCGTGAATCTTTAATTTGGGCGACTTTGACACGCTATTTTCGCGATATTTTTTGGTCTACGCGTGTGGCTTTTCAGTATAAAAGCGAAACTGAATCCAGAACAAAATGAATCTCGTCCAGTTTGACCAATAAATCCCATCATATCAGGCAATTGCTGTTCATTTGGACACTTCCCTTTATATGGGGAACTGGTTTTCCCCCAACATCTTGAAGGGAAACGCAGAAACTGGCTTGCAGCCAAAGTTAATTTCATTCCCCTATGGCGTGATGTTTGACCACATTAAATTTACCCAACTGACACTTCACTTTTTAATCGTTAAATGAAAATAATTTTCAGTTCCGCTCTCGTCGTGGCCGAGCGATAAGATGTCAGGTTTTTTCACACTTTCTTTTTCACCGTTGCGTCAAGGCTTCGGGTTCACACTTACCTGCCTACAACAACTTTTTTTTCTCAACACACACCTATAAATACCGGGTAACGTCGGGCATCCACGCTAGTCTGTATATATAAAAGGCAAAAATGTGTGTGTGTGTGTGTGTGTGTGTGTGTGTGTGTGTGTGTGTGTGTGTGTGTGTGTGTCTCGAAAAAATTTTCGACACACGGGACGGGTCCTCACGAGATCAGTATCGTTTCCAAGTTGATCCTTTAGACGAAAAATATCGAAAAATTGGCCAAAAACATTCATTCCTTCATTCTAAACTGGGCAGTTTTCTACAAGGAGGGGTCGCTTTTTTCGTTGGGTTGACTACGCTTAATTTCAACACTCTCGACTTCCGGTTACGCTTTTTCCCCCGCCTTCGCTTTATGGGTTCAAGCCTGCCTGCCTACTATCACTTTTTTTTTTTTAACATTTTTCTCCACCTGGGCTGCCTATTGTTGTTTTGATCCTCCCCCGCTACTACCACTTTTTATCACCCTCCTCCTCCCCGGATTAATTACTCCACACACTCGGGCAACGCCGAGAAACCCTGCTAGTTAATATATAAATGGAAGAAAATTAAGTGCCTATAAACTCCATGTCGGCGGGCGTTCATTCCCATAGCCTTGAGCCCCTGGAGGGGCATAGGCCATCTACAATTGTAGATGCTTTTGTAGCGAGGAGTTCTTTTTTCGGGGTGGGGCTGCTGGCCCAACGCCCAATGTTCCCAAAAGGTACATATAGCGCCTAGCCTTCCCAAATGGTCACCCATGTGGTACTAGCCAGGCTCAACGTTGATTAACTTCGGTGATCTGACGTTTATAGTGAACAACAAAAAAAGAGTATTCGATGACATGAAGTCGTAATGATGTGTTTTCGCTAAAGTTGACCGCTTATCTATCAAGTTGTCTTAAATTTCATTTCTTAATTTTCAAATAATTATTAACAATTATTTTTATACCTACAGACATTAGTATTTCAGGCTTATGCAGTCATTAATCAATAATTACTACTGAGGAACAACAGCGGTAAAGTGAAGAGATAAAATAAATAGATTAGTAAAAAAAAATTAATCTAATCCAGAAAATAAATCCAATCTCCAAAACAGTTTTTTTGTCTTTTTGTTGCAAGTTAGGTGGTCTTTTATCAGCACTGCTGGGGAACCATGAGATAAAATACTGTTTTGTTTTTAAATCATCAAAATATTTTTTTTCATGTTAAACAAACGATAATCCTACAATAATATTAAGGCTGGCGTAATCACCATCATATCGAAGCAACTTTTCATAGTATAGCTAGGATGAGATCAGGTCCACATGCTTTTGAGGTGTCTACGTTTTTATGATATCACGTACTTTAGAAGAGTGATTTTCAGATCATCTACATTACGGATGTGTAAAATATTTAATTTACATTTTTTTTTCTACAGGGTGGAATGATAAAATTGTCGCCCTAGAAAAGGCGACATGATTTTATTTTCGTTTGATGAAAACTGGTTTTCTTTTTGTTTTTTTTTTTTGTTTTTTTTTTGTTTTTTTTTTTTTTGTTGCAGACCATATATTAGTTATCCAGTTGTATACACATCCCAAAAGCGATGGAAGTCTTCTAACTTGTCTGAAAGTGACACAATGTTCAACGAGCGAGATCGGAAATGCGCTGCTGCACAACCCGACGGTCTGACCCACAAGTCGATCAAAGTTATGACAACAGGGTCATTGCCAACACCCTCAAAATGCATCACTGGATTGCCACGAATAACAGAGACGTGCCCATGGTGATGAAAATAAAGTTTCCGGCCACGGTTATAGTCTTTGGTTTGGTTTCAAGTGAATGCCATATCATGGTAACACACATCTTCGAAGTCGGCTTGAAAGTCAACACCAAATTGTACGTGCATGTGCTGAAAAGTGTTGTGATTCCCTAGTGCAATCAGGTGGCTGCTGCTACACCCAAAGTCTGCCCCACAAGTCGAAAGAGACCCAGGCTTGGCTTCAGAACGAGTGCTACAATTTTGTACCCTTCTCTTTTTGGCCCCTCCTCCTCTCCCGATTGAACCCGCTGGACGATTTCGTTCGGTCATACATCGAGAACATCATTAACATCCTCCCATAACAAGCCAGTCTGATCGCCGCCATCCACCGAGTATTCGCCGAGCTCCCTCTTGGTGGAAAAGGCATGCTCACAGTTCTGGGTCCGTATCGAGGTGCCGATTGAGGCTAAAGGCGGCTACATTGAATAGATGTCAGCTCAACTACATAATCAAGTTACCTGAATTGATATTTTCAATAAAAGTTTTTAAATAAAGTTGCGGTGTTGTTTACTTTAGAGTGATAATTTTATCGTTCCACCCCTTAGTGTGGTTTCTGCCTGCAAAGGAAAGTCTAGGAGGGAGTGGTTTGCTGGGTCCAAAGTAGAGTTGGAGGCAAGCAGGTTAGCCTTATTGGTTGCCATGCCAACAACATCATGATTGTTGGATAGTGGAGGAATTGTTAATTGCCCATTATTATACTATTATAAATTTCACAGAATACACGAGTTCCTAATTTCTGCACTTCAATAAGTTTTCTGGTGGTTTCGGTGTATTCTCTCTTAGCTGAGGCTATTTCCTTCATACAATTACTTTAGCTTCTATAAACCTTTGTCTATTTGTACTGGACTTATGTCGGATAAATCTACGGTATGCATGTTACTTTTGAGCAATAGCAGCTGTGCAGTTAGAAGTAAACCATTGGGTAGTATGAGGTTTGTTATAGAAATCCCGTGTGGGAACATGCGCTTCAATTGCCGCTTTGAACCATTCAGTTATATGATTTGCGTACTGTTCCGCAGGAGGAGAAAATATATTTTGCCATGGAGCATCACTGATGTGATCCCTGATGACTTCCCAGTCAGCCTTACTGTATTACGTTGTCCTTTAAGCAATGGCTCTTGGACTTGGGGTCGACAGTTTAAGGTGATGTCTTTCATTATCACAGTGTGATTATTACATAATATCTTTATATTGTATAACTTTTATAAAACTTTCATTAGGTGTGTGTGTGAGGGGGTATAGTTTTCTGTTTATAAAACTGACAGAGTTGCTAACTCTTGACTATTTAACTTATGGAACTCATCTATCCAAGGGGGCTAAATCTGATTAGTTCGCAATAACAAATGTCGATAGGTGTTTATCTCCCCTGATTTTGAAGATCCCATATGAGTAGAATAGTTATGTCAGTGTTTTAACAACGGTCCTATCGATGATTCCTAAAGATAGGTAATAATTTTCTGACTATAAATCAGTGTTTGTCCTTTTTTTTCTTCTTGTACTTTTGCTTTGTCTTTTTTTTTTAATCATTTTATATTATTATTATTATTATTATTATTATTATTATTATTATTATTATTATTATTATTATTATTGGCCCACATGGAGCTTTCACACAAGTCAACAAACGATCTGATTGGAAACCTATGGTGTTCTCTGGAAGCTGAGTGACAACAAGTCTCCCCAGATGTCCAGCTCTCTCCACCCCCTTCGATAGCATTTGCAAATGAATTTGCATCATCGCAACGGCCGCTTACCATTGATTTCTCGCTGGTAGTGGCCATTAGTTTATACTGGAATTTGAGTGGCACTCAGCCTCCCCAAGGATCCCAGTTCTCTTTGCGCTTGTCCAGCCGAGGTCTGGTTGGCGCTCGATCCTCGGTCTTTCAGTTCTTATTGACCCTTCTCGACCCTTTGGCATCCCTTTTTTATTGGGGGGAACGGTGATGGAACAATTATTATTATGATTATTATTATTATTATTATTATTATTATTATTATTATTATTATTATTATTATTATTATTATTATAATAAAACGTTTAAGCTTTGATTTCTTGGAGTGAATTCTAATACAAAATATTTTTAACCTTGTCTTGACCAATAAAAATCGAATTTATCTTTCAAGAATATTTGTAACATTTTTTAACGTGTCATAGTGGATAAAGAAGAAAAGAATAACTCATATAATTATCAGTGTGATAGCTCTTGGAATACGCGCTACCAAAGCCTGATTGACGCAGCTGGTGAATTTCAAAAATGAAATTTGGACGTGAGGATACTTTAGCAGAACGATATGCAATAAAATTCTGTTTTAAACTTGGAAAAAATGCCACAGAAACGTATGGAATGCTTCCGACTTATTTTAGACCATCTTGCATAAATCGAGCATCAGTTTTTGAGTGACATAAAAGGAAAGCAGGGAGTCTGTAAGAGATGATGAGAGGCGTGGGAGAGGTAAGTAAGTCAGACCACTAGAGTTGATTGGCCAAATAAAGAATTTCATGAATTTCATGGATAAGAATCGTCATTTGTTACTTATTTATGTTTGGAACATATATATCTTTTTTCAGTTTCTCGCTCATCGAAAATGCCAAGCTCAAGTGGCACAACTCTGGTTCTCCAGTGTGCCATTCTTACGGTACCTCAACAACTTCAACTAGTTGATGCTTTCTATTCCAATTGGCATGATTTTCATCCCAATCTTGTCTATTGTTTACCTGTTAACAGGATATTACAAGGTGAGTAAAACACGCTTTCGATAAGACTTATGCGATTACATACATAAGACAAACACAGTGTAAGTCAGAAACATTTCTTAGTTCCAATAACATTTTTTTTTTTTAATTATTTAGATAATGTGTTAACTATACATGTACTGTTAATGCCCGGTTACTTATAAATCAGTAATGCATTCTCTCTCTCTCTCTCTCTCTCTCTCTCTCTCTCTCTCTCTCTCTCTCTCTCTCTCTCTCTCTCTCTCTCACACTCTCTCTCTCTCTCTCTCTCAATATATATATATACATATATATATATATATACATATATATATATATATATATATATATTTATATATATATATATATATATGTACACTCATACATATACATACACACATATATACAAACAATAACGTTTAGTGTACGAGTGTGAGCAGTGCGCAAAGTTATTCGCAAGGAACAGAAGATGCGGAAGATTTGCGCGAAGTTTGTCCTAAGGGTGCGTAGAGAAGATAAAAAAGAAAGAGGTTGTCATCGGCATCAAGACAGTTCCTTATCCTCTCTATAGTCCAAACCTTGCTACCTGTGACTTTGTAGTCAGTCAAAATGCTGAATTTTCAAGCGTCGACGACACTTTTAAATGCCTGTACAAAAAGAGTCTGGAAACTTGTTGAAGGCACCTTGTATTTCTTTCCGTATTGTAATCCAACTTTTCTTTTTTGATTGTTGACACAGACGGTTTAAGTCAAGAATGCGTATTGCTAACTTTACTGTTCGGAGAGCGATTTCTGTCACTCATCTGAAAGCGCACATGTTATTTATTTATCTATCTATATATCTATAAAAGTGAACGTGCCTCTGTGTGTGTGTCTGTCTGTGTGTCTGTGTACATTTTCCTTCGTAATAACTCTTTTAATTTTCAGTCTACGGACTCGAAATTTGATATACCGGGTACTGAGATTTGGGAAAATCTATGTGATCGGTTTTCGGCCAGAAATTTGTTTTTTAATGGGTCAAAGTTCAACGATTTGACCTTTGAGAACTCTACCAAACTCCTCCGAGAATTTTGTGTTTAAACACTTAAAAGTTTAGATATAGGGTCCTTTGATATGGATCTAACTTAATAACTTCGTTTGAGCCCAAAACAATAAATGTTAAGGGGTCATAATAGGGGTAAAAGTTTTTTTAAAAATTACCGTTTTTCTTTCGTTTTTTCGCTCAACATACACCTCCAAACCCCCGGGCAACGCCGAGCTGAAATGCTAGTATACCTATACTATTTTTTTCGCGCTCTGACATTGATATTAAAAGTCTAATTTTTCTATTTAAAAATTATTAAAATGAACTTCTTAACATACTCAATCATGGATATTCGAGCGACTAAATAATGGTTAGCTAATTTGCATATTGCTTGAAAATAGAATCTAACATTAATTAAGTATTTATTTTTTATGGTTTCTTATTAAATAATTAATTTAATTTAACGATCGCACTCAGTTTTGTTTATGCATATTTTTTACATTGTGCATAATTGGGTAGCTATACACTAGGTTTAAAGTATTCAAGAGTGATAACTAATTAATTTAACAAAGTTATTAAGAAGAGCAAGATATATTTTTAATAATATAAACAAATTTACGTGGTCACAACACTGGACATGCTAATGTTTCGGATAATGTTTGGTTAAAACCAGAAGTCCTTGTCAG
Organism: Euprymna scolopes; assembly: GCF_053919585.1. Taxonomy (NCBI): domain Eukaryota; kingdom Metazoa; phylum Mollusca; class Cephalopoda; order Sepiida; family Sepiolidae; genus Euprymna; species Euprymna scolopes. The sequence continues at coordinate 107,978,468 of NC_136498.1, forward strand.
GCGACTTAATAAATGATTGCTTTCCACAGTAGCCAATCTTCATGTCCAAATAATATATATATATATATAGATATAGATATAGATATATATATATTATATATATATATATTATATATATATAATATATATATATATATATAATATATATATATATATATATATATATATATATATATATTCAGTGAAACCGCAATTTGTTGTGGTTATAAATTGGCAAATAAAAAGAAGTGAAAAAAATGTTGGATATATATATATATATATATATATATATATATATATATATATATATATATATATATATATATATATATATGGTTAGGGTTAGGGTTAGGGTTTAAAAAAGTACCACTCTGCAATAAATACCGACTCCTTGATGGTGTAACGACTCATTATGACGTTAGTAGGGTTAATCTAAATGCACTGAAATCTTTTTTTCGATAGTTTGATGCTTCTATTGTTCAATCTTATATTTGATCTGCTGCTTTTGGGACACCTTATATATAATGGACTCTCCCGTCGATTTCGATGTATGAGCTTCCGCCACAACAATTAAGTTGCTCGGAAAATCCACACAATTGCTTTGTCTATAATGGTGAAGGCTTTGTGTGGAACGAACCACTCTTTTTGCTACTGCTGCTAACCACACAGGACAAAGTACACAGTACATCGCAGGTTTTTATATCAGAGTTTCCTTCTCCTAGATGCATGTCTTAACGAAGACTCGAGGTGTATCTCCCCCAGTGAATTAATGCCCCCACCCCAGATACCAACTTGGTTGTCCTCGACGGTCGTACATCTAAACAATATGATATAAATGCGGGAGTGCCCCAGGGATCTATCCTTGGACCTCTGCTGTTCCTGATATTCATAAATGACCTCCCCGACAAAATTGCCTCTGAGATGGGTATATATGCTGATGACACCACACTCTATAACAGGCACGACAGGAAAACAAATGAACATATATCTAAAGTAATGGCAGAAACACTAGAGGATGACCTCCAATCAGTAGTGGAATGGGGACAAAAATGGATGGTCACGTTCAATGCCGCCAAGAAAAAACTGGTTTCATTCAATAATTACAAGAAACCTTCTCTACCACCTATAGCAATGGACAACGACTCTTTATCTGAGAGTACGTCTCTCAAGCTCCTTGGCCTAACGTTCACAGGAAACATGAACTGGAACAATTACATCGAGAGCATTGCCAGGGCCGCTGCGAAGAAGGTGAGATCTCTCTACCGTGCTAGAAAACTTCTAACACCCGAAAGTATCCTGTACCTCTACAAGGCCACTATTCGCCCATGTATGGAGTATTGCTGTCATATTTGGGCTGGTGCATCGGCTACTAGTCTCTCGCTCCTTGGCAGGGTTCAAAAGAGAGTCGCAAATCTGATAGGCCCTAAACTGGCATCTAAGCTTCAGCCTCTGTCCCATCGTCGAAATGTTGCATCCCTCTGCCTGTTCTACAAGTATTATAATGGTGAATGCTCTGATGAACTGCAAGCACTTGTGCCCCCACGACGTAAACACCCTCGACAGACCCGACAAGCTGCAAAATCGCACCCCCACACTGTAGAGATCCCTAGATGTAGAAGATCCTTCTACTCCAGTAGTTTCTTCCCCAGAACTGCTAGACTTTGGAATTCCATTCCAGGTCACTGCTTCCCCATCTGTACTGACATGCATAAGTTCAAGTGCAACGTGAACCAACATCTCGCTGGCCAAATCCCTACATAGTACCCCAGTAGTTGCTGCCCCTGATAGTAGCCCCCTACACCAAAGTGGCAATGTGCCTTGTTTGGGGTGAAAATGTAATAAAAAAAAAAAAAAATTTCTACGACACGACGCAGTACATACAGCGCCTAGACTTCCTAAATGGTCATCCATCTGGTACTGGCCAGGCTCAACGTTGCTTAACTTCGGTGATCTGGTGAGAACCGGTGTCAACGTGATTGTGCCGTATATATATATAGCGTAATATAGCGTAATGGTTAGGAGCCTTGACTGCCGTACAAACGGTCGGGTTTCAATCCTGGCTTGAGGTAGTTGCCTGTCTAGCCGCACTGATGAGCTGTGAAACAGCGAAACAGTACTGTATGTGGATGACTATATATATATATATATATATATATATATATATATATATATATATGTGTGTGTGTGTATATATAATAAAAATAATCCGTCATTGGATACTTTACCTTTCACCAGACTATCCATTCACGTGAAATCACCTTTTTCTTCACCATGTTCCCTCTGCTTCACTTTTTGTTATCAAGTAAGATCTTTGATTTACTTGCAGTTTCATCAAATACTTTTGTATGCCAAATCCGATCCCGCATTTTGCTAATTCCTACCCTCTGATGAGAAGGAAAGTATTTCTTGGAAACTCTTATTAAATGTTTCCTTTTCAGGTTAAATATGCTTTTAACTCTTTTTCAAAGTGTTTTTAACATGTTTTATTAACTTATATATATGTGTGTGTGTGTGTGTGTGTGTGTGTGTGTGTGTGTGTGTGTGTGTGTGTGTGTGTGTGTGTGTGTGTTAGCCGCTTTAAGAAGCTAGTTTATTATCGTTGAGCAATTTAAGTTGAATTAAGTCGGTCAATTTAGCTCTTAGGCATTGATCATCATATAATGATTAGATCATTCTGACTGACGTCAAAAAAATTAAAAATAAATGTTTAATTTCAAAGTTATTTCACGCGGTTAATGGTAGCTGAATTGATACGGTCTTTGCTAATGAAGCCAGTGATGGCGTGTGTTGCTGGGTTCGAATCTATCGACTAGTGTTAATCATGACATTCTGCACTGAAGATTCCTGAAAGGATGAAACACTAGTGTCTGTAGGTATTTAATTATTATAGTAAATAATTTTATATATATATATATGGGGGGGGCGTAAATGACCATCGCTGTGTGTATACGGCAGTCTCTACCAAACTCCTTTATTATTTTTTAGTCTACAGATTTGACAATTGATATATAGAGGATTTAGACCTGTGAAAAAAAAATCGATTCAATTTTAGCCTGTAAATATTGCTGGTGAGGTGTCAAAACTGAAACAGATTGACCTTGGCAAGTCGATTAAGCGTGTTATTTCAAAACGTGTACATTAATACCTTTCATAACCTTATTTCGCAGGGTTTTCTATGCGCATGGGCATAGCACAGATGGTTACATATAAGGCTGGCGAGCTCTGTGTTTTGGTTTCGATCCTAGCTAATGGCAAGAAAAAGTATGATATATTGGACACAATTGATAATGAACTTGCTTGATGAAAATAAACTAGCGGGACTTGTGGAAATCCCACGGGGGACTGATTCATATGTAATGTATTGATGTTGGCATTCTGTAGATATTCATCGTAAATGGAGACGCTCTGATATTATTGTAGCAATTTTGTTAAAACTGCAAAAGTATTTATCCAAGCTAGCAGGGACGCCCGGCGTAGCCAGGTCGAAAAATACGCTTAAATATGATATTTTAATTCTTGCAGATTTCATATATATTATTATAGAGTTAATGTTCTATCGATTTTATGTATTATAAAGTTGTGCTTTCAAGAATAAAACAAATATATCAATATGAATTGGGTTCATCAGTTTGAATCGAAACCGAATCCTAAACTTATATATATATATATATATATATATATATATATATATATATATATATGTAAATGTATATATAATATACACACATATATATACATATATATGCATACACACATATATATACGTATATATACACACATATATATAGATACATAAACATATATACTTATATATACATATATATACACATATACATATATACATACATATATACATATATATGCACATATCTTTATATGCACACACAGATATATACACATACAGATATATACGCATACAGATATACATATATATATATATATGTATATATGAGATGTCCTTGGCCTGACGAAGCGATTCCCTTACTGGGTTTTCGCTGAAACATGTATGCCATTTGTTTGTAAACTAAATTCACTTATATATATATATATATATATATATATATATATATATATATATATATATATATATATATATATATATATAAATAACACGGAGATTACATAATTATCGATGCAATAATTTATTTCAACCTTATGGTATTTTCAAGCATCTAAACCAGACAATTACATTTTTGATACAAAAAGTATCAAAAATGTAATTGTCTAGTTTAGATGCTTGAAAATACCATAAGGTTGAAATAAATTATTGCATCGACAATTATTTAATCTCCGTGTTATATTTTTATGTTATTGCTCTGTTTACCACATTGAGCTCTCATACCCGGATTTCCTCTGGAATTATTCCATTATATATATATATATATATATATGTATGTATATATATATATATATATATATATATATATATATATAATTGTAGTTTCTTTAGCTATCATCGAAATCGAAACCAAAATTTATGAAGAAATTTTGATTTAATTATTATAAAAAAAATAAATTACTAAGGTGCCATCAGCTGAAATCGAAACCAAAATCAAGACTTATGAAGAATCTTTGATAAAATTATTATTAAAAAATAGATTACTGGCGTGCCATTAGCTATAATCGAAATCGAAACCAAAACATATGAGGAATTTTTGGTAAAATTATTTATAAAAAGAAATTAAATGATTTGAGTGCCATCAGCTATAATCGAAACCGAAACCAAAACTTATGAAGAATTCTTGGTAAAATTATTTACAACAAGAAATGGAAATACATAATAATTAAACGACCCGGATGTAAGCGTGACACAGAAAATAACAAACACGCTATCGTATTAATATATAGATTAAGAAAGCTGCATGAATTAAAATATCATATTTTTCAAATGGGCAACGTCGGGCGACCTGCTGTTGAAACAATAAAATCTCTGCATGCTTCGCCTCGTCAAAAACCAATCTGTGCGCTGTGTCTATGTGAGTGCGAACGGACGCCCTTTTTTCCTGTGGAAAAAGAGGACGCCGCCCGCCAACAAATGACTTAAGCCCTCTTTCCAGCATTGCAACGACCTGTTGATCGATCTTTAGCTTCTGTGTAAGTTTCCTTTTCTTTTCTTTTTTTTTCTTTTTTTGTTCTTCTTCTTCTTCTTCTTCTTCTTCTTCTTCTTTTTCTTCTTTTTTTCGACATTTTCTTGGCCTGGATGGATATTGAAAGGTGCAGCCGACTGCGAGCGCAGATGATCTCCGGCCAAAATATCGCAGAACATTTCGCAATGAGATAAAGTTGACCAATACTGTCCATTGGTTGGCCAGTCATAGGTCTTCAACTTCCTCTCCTTCGCGGCGGTTTACAAATAAGCTGTCATATTGAATAGGTGTTCGTCTTACTTTAACTATAATCTTTTGGAGAATTTTGTACATTCATCAGTAAATTCATGTCCGGCGATCTGCGTTATAGAAAATTACCACAGGAAAAAAAAAAAAAAAAAAAAGTGACCCGTTGGGTCAACCACTGAGCTCAGATTAGACTGTTTCAATAAGGAAAAAGTAGAATTTGCAAAGCTAGATTTATATAAATAGACGGCCGAATTTTACCAACTACTTTATCCGGTATGCCACATGCCCCCCCCCCTGCCATAGTGGATAAACTTCCATAAGAGTGTAATTTGCAACTGAGTTTTATGAAATACTTTGGGGTAGCGCATAAAGTACTTGGTAAAATTCAGTTGTAAGTTACACTCTTCTCTGACCTTACACGTTATCGTCTGACCTAAGTCCATACGCACACAAAAATTATACAACGTGAAAATATATTATTTAATTAATTGGAATTCATTATTGAGATGAGTTTTATTTATTAATTTATTTATTGCGGAGTATTATCCTCATCTTTTAGTGGTTGTTGTTTCACGACGTTTCGCCCAACTATTCCTCTGGCCTTCGTCAGGTGGTAACCGCGACGGGATAGGAACTCCGAATCTCCTAACGGCATCCTTAGCAATTACTGCCTTCCGTAGTTGTTGTCGTCTCACCACGTTCTTTGGTCAAGTAAGCCTCTGGCCGGCTTTGGTTAGTGTTAAAACTGTTATCTTCAGACAATTCTCATCTGGAATCGTAGAGGATCAACGTCTCTATCCACTGCGCCACGGGCCACAAAGGGCTATCAAGGTTGGATTTTTCCATCTTATAAATCCACGTTTATTTATTATCTGATCTTTCATGTTCGGGTCCGTATCGAATGGTATATATATATATATATATATATATATATATATATATATATATATATATATATATATATATATATATAATTAGAATTAATTATTGAGATGAGTATTATTTATTAATTTACTTATTGCGGACTATTATCCTCCAGGAGAGAATTGTCTATTTTTCACACACGCACGCACGCACGCACGCACACACACACACACACACACATACATTATATATACAAGGTGTCCGTAAAGTTACTATACAGTCTTATTGTTTTATTGTATTATATTTGTATTAATAGTTAATATTTATTTTTTTTTACAGGTTTATTTAATCAAGCATGCCACGCAAGCTAACTTTGGAAGAGCGCAAATTTATTTTGAAGCGATATTGGAAAACAGCCATAACGCCAATGGACTTCTTTGTCTGGGGAGTCATCAAATACTCTGTGTATTCGAGAAAGCCAAGAAGTGTTGAAGATCTTCGACAATTTGTTATTGATGCATTTGCCAACCTTGATCGTGACTTGTGCACCAAAGTTTGTCAGAGTGTGGTGTCACGTTGTTGAGAATGTATTGGAGCTGAAGGCCTCCAATTTGAATATTTGTCATAGAAATTGTTTGCCTTGATTGTTACAGTCTTTTCGGATGTAACAGGTGTATTTTCTGAGATTTTTATAAACATAAAGGTGTTATTTCTTTTTATTTCTTTTGTTACAAATAAATATTTTAATACAATATCTTACTGTACTGTTAATATATTACAGGGTCTCTGTATAGTAACTTGTAAGACTGTATAGTAACTTTACGGACACCCTGTATATATATATATATATATATATATATATATATATATATATATATATATATATATATATATATATTACACACACACACATATATATATATTCACACACACATATATATATATATATTTACACACACATATATATACACACACACATATATATACACACATATATATACATGATGATTGCATATATATATATATATATACATGATGATTGCAACGTCTTGTCAGACGAGTGCCACTCCCTCAAACACTTAAAGTCCATGAGCTCATATGCCTGAGGGATTATCTATACAAAGATGATGTTACAGAGTCTTAGCTTTGTACGACAGCTAAGTCTCTCTCTCGGTTCAAAATGTTGAGATCTAGCAACAAGCAAGAGCAAGATAGCCAGCAACAAATTAAACTGCAGACCAGCTTAATGCGGGTACTGGTCTCCCGCTTTATGGTTTTTCAAATCAGAGATTTGCTTCTCCTAGAAAGGTTGCCTTCACCACGGCTTACGGGAACCCTCTCCACCCCAATATATATATATATATATATATATATATATATATATATATATATATATATATGTATATATATGTGTGTGTGTGTGTGTGTGTGTGTGTGTGTGTGTGTGTGTGTGTGTGTTTAAGAAAAAAGACCTGTGAAAATTCCACAGCAGCATCTTTTGTATACAATAAATTGTTGCAGAGCATTCTGTTGACGTTCAGTGTGAATGGAGACCTTGCGATATTATTGTAGCCATTTTCTTTAAACTGTAAAAGTATTTATTTAAATAATCTGGTTAACGTAATGTTACACTATATCCTGTTAATTACGGGTTATCTCTAAAGATACGTGGTATAAATATATAGATAGTGCTGTTTTGTTTGTTTATTTGTTTGTTTGTTTGTTTGTTTGTTTGTTTTTTTCGTTATTTTGGGGGCGGGTGCTCAAGACTTTTGTCTTTTAAGTGAATTTTTTGTCTTCTAAGTTTTTTTTTTTTTTAGTAGAACACAAATAACAATGCCGGGGCATTTATACTAATCCGTTGTTAACTTTGCAAAGCATAACATAATGATAAATGAAAAACGGTGGGATCGGGTGGGGGAGCAAGAATCCCATAATACTTTGCACAATCCCACCGAGCGGAAGTAAAAAGCAAACGTACCTTGTTTTTTTTATTTGATTTTTTCCTTTCGGTTTCCTAATCAGGTTTTCAAATCGCCTTTCTCCGTAATGTTCGAATCAGTAATTCCGCTGATCGAAACCGGAAGTTTATAAAAGAAAACACATTTGCTCTGCTGTGCGCATCTTGAAAAAAAAATAAATAAATAAATATATAAAAATTACAGGTAACGCTGTGAAGCTCCGCCTCGCCGCTGGCTCCAAATAACAGCGCGTTTGATGAAAAATGTTTGTGGACCGAAAACAAAATAAAAAATATAGTTCGAATTGATTAAAACTTTCGATGCTAATCGGCATAATAGAACTCAACCGCAGGAAGGAAAACAAAAGAAAGAAAAAGAAAATTATAAATTCGAAAGAAATTAAATATTTTATTTTTCTCCTTTACTTTCTTTCGTTCTTCTTATTTCAAGATATGTGTTTGTTTTTCAAACTTAAAATTGTTTAGTATTTTTTTTTTTTTTTTTTTTTTGTATTACATATTTACATACTTAAGGCTTTCTACGTGTACGTGCGTAAATATTTACATAAAAAGCTAAAATGTTCGTCCGATCTACATGAGCGTTTAGAATTGTAATTCGAAAGATTACATTCTCCATCTATTATTATACTGAAGCCGAATTAATTAACGTTTGTTTTCTTTTTCTTTCTTTTTTTTCTTTATTTTTCATATATTTTTATTATTGCACGAAATACATGTTAAAAGATTCCTCGGTTTGGGGATTGAGTTATGCTTTAAAACCATTCCTATTTTAACTTGTCTGATTAGTTAAAAGTGCTACGTTTGTATCTATCTCTTTTATCCTCTCACGTTTTAGGCTGTATGACCTTCACACTTTTATTGCATACGCTCTCTCTTTCTTTATTTCTCTCTCTCTATCTCCCTCTCTCTCTCTCTCTCTCTCTCTCTCTGTTTTTCCGTCATATTTTATCCTTTGCAATAATTTTGTGTGTGCAATCGCGCACGCTCGCGCGTGTGTATGTGTGTGTGTGTGCGTTTGGTGTTATTCATGACGCCCTGCACTGATGATTCCCGAAAGGATGAAACACTACCACTAGTGTCTGTAGGTATTTAATAATTATTGTAGTATATATATATATATATATATATATATATATATATATATATATATATATATATATACATATATATATATATATATATACATATATATATATATATATATATATATATATATATATATATATATATATATATATATATATATATACACAGGGTGACCCCCAAAAAAACAAAAGCTAAATGGAGGCCATATGCGGAGAAAAAAAGGCCAAAGACCCTAGTGTTTTGATTTGATGTTTTGAATATAATGAACTAGTTATGACCAAAGTTTCATTTCATTCGGTCGGACAAAACACTAAGAAACGGGGCTTAATTAGAGTTGGGGCCCGTTTGGGGGGTCACCCTATATATATATATATATATATATATATATATATATATATATATATATATATATATATATATATATATATGTGTGTATGTATGTATGTGTGTGTGTGTGTGTGTGTGTGTGAATAAATGACAAGTCTATATTCCAAATTTCATGATTTTTACCATCTTACAATTTATTCCTTTTATTTAGTTGACATTCAAAATTCTTGACAGTATCTGTTTCGTAGCACAAAATCACTCACTTAATTCTTATATCAGTCAGTCAATCTATTTTGTCCTTGACTCATGTGAAATGGAATATAGACTTTTGTAATTTATTCATTGTATGCGATGTCATTACATTGAGCTTCTTAAATAAGAAATGGCATATATGAAAAGGGAAATATAAGTGAACAAAGATATAGAAATGGCATATATGAAAAGGGAAATATAAGTGAACATATATATATATATACATATATTATTATTATTATTATTATTATTATTATTATTATTATTATTATTATTATATGCATGCATATATATATGCCTATACATATATGCATATATATATATGCCTATACATATATGCATATATATGCACCCTGTATATGCCGTGTTTTTGCCAGATTGAAACTTATAACATGATAGATATTTGCGCGTATGTAGCGTAGTACATAATTATTGTATGTCTGTAAGTATATATACATGTGTGTATATATGTGTGTGTGTGTGTGTGTCTACTTAAATTAATCACATAAATGTAAATACGAAAATATAATTTTATGCGTAAATTTTCAGTATTTACTTCAACATGGCTCAATACATAGGTAAAGCTAGGTAGTAGTTATGAAAATATATACACAGAATATTCCGCGTTTCATTCTCGTAAGAATTCGTCTAGCTAATGCATTACCCAGACGAATTCTCACGAGAATGAAACGCGGATTATTCTTTGTAGCTTAACTGCCATTTATATTTTTATAACTTACTATAAGTGTGTGTGTGTGTGTGTGTGTGTGTGTGTGTGTGTGTGTGTGTGTGTTAATCGAAATCGGAAAAATTGTAACTTGTGGCTATTTTCCGATGCCAAAAACAATTCTTTTAATCATCCTTTTTATTTGATTTGGTTTAATTCAAAATCTTCCACTGCTAGTGGTATAAAATCTATATATAACCTTTACACAAATTAGATTATACGTTTAAGAAAATATGTGCACAGTTGATATTTTTACAGTAATCGGAGGAAAATAACAATTTTATAGTTAAATATTTAGGAATTTATAAGAGTCGGAATCGGTGATCGTATCGGAATCGGAATCGGGAGATATATTGGAATCGTCCTATCACTAATATATATATATATATATATATATATATATATATATATATATATATATATATGAGCAAACAGTTAATAAAACGTTAAAAAATACTTTGAAAAAGAATTAAAAACATATTTAATTTTGAAAAAGAAACACTAGATAAGTGGATAGTCCTTAATCCTCGGAGTTTAGAAGAAATACTTTCTTTTTCATCAGAGGGTAGGAATTAGCAAAATGCGGGACCGGATTTTGCATGCAAAAGTATTTGGTGAAACTGCAAGTAAGTCAAAGATCTTACTTGATAACAAAAAGTGAAGCAGAGGGAATAGGAAGAAGAAAAATGTGATTTCATTTATATATATATATATATATATATATATATATATATATATATATATATATATATATATATATATAGACTTGTATGTAATATACTGAGTTCGTGTAATCCAGTAAATTTTCATATGCCAATAAGTTTTAAGCCAAAGAGAGAGGACTTAAAAAGTAAGCTACAAAATTATCATATTTCATAATTGAGCATTCATATACTGTGAAAGCAAAATTAAGACTTCAAAAAAATGTGTTGATGGCATTAAAAATATGTGATAAAATGAACATTCAAGACAAAATAGAGGTTTACACCCCACTTAACCCTCGGTTTCTATTGAAGGACCATAAACCGGACTTCAATAATAAACCCAGTATTAGATTTATAGCCCCATGCGCATCCGACATAGGTAATATTAGTAAAAAGATACTAGACAAAATCATACCAACCTTAAAATCCAAAATTAAGCACATCCTCTGGATTTCTTCAGGTGAAGTAATCAAGTGGTTTGATAAGATCCCTAAAAACCAAAAAAGCAAATTTATCATGTTCGACATAGATGCGTACTACCCCTCTATTTCTCCTGCACTATTCAAGAAAGCACTTAAACTAGCAGAAGATGAAACTGACTTAACAAAGTTGGAAATTGAAATTATAAAAATAGCCAGGAAAACCTTAATCAGATATAACGGTGAATTGTGGACTAGAAAAGATAGAGAAGGCGATTTTGACATCACAATGGGAACCCCAGACTCCTCATAGGTCACTGAAATGTTGGTCTTTACTTACTAAAGGAGATAGATACGAAAATTCCAGGTTTAAATGGGGGACTTTACAGGGATGACTCACTTTTTGTAGTTAATTCTAGCGATCGTATTACGGAAAAATCAAGATAAAACATCATTTTTTTGTAAAGGAATTTGGATTAGAGATAACAATGGACAGCAATTGCAAAATAGTTAACTTTCTTAAACATACGAACATTACCACAAACCTAACCAAAAATCTTTCTACATAGATTACCGATCGAACCATCCGAAATGCATGAAGAAAGCGCTGATCTTCAAAATTTCTAAAAGAGTTTCAGAACTTTCTAAGAATGAGAGTCAAGGATGTTACAGTGATGCCCTTAGGAGATCGAGATACAACGGAAAAATTGAATATAATATGACCAATAATAGTAACTACAAACGTAGCTGCGTAATCTCGTATAACATGGCAATGAGAGCTAGAAAGCAAACCAAAGATAAATAAGGGAAACGTTGAAAATGATCAAAAGAATAGGAACGGTGAGGGTAATAATAACAGCAGGTACCATTAATAAGAGAAATAGACGCAAGGGACAGGTTTGGTTCAATCCACCATTCAGTGAGTATATCAAAAATAATATACCTAGGGAATTCCATAGAATAATAGACCAAAATGTCTCCCCAGATAATAAATTAAGCAAAATAATAGATAGGAACTCTGTAAAATTATCTTTCTCAACGTCCAGCAACTTGACTAACACTATAATCAGCCCCAACAATACAAAAATCAGCAAAATAAGGAACAATAAAGAAAGTAATCTAAACAGAAAATGTAATTGCAGAATACCTGGTAACTGTCCGTTGGATGGGAGATGTCTAACCGCAGAAATAGTGTATAAATGCGAGATAAAAACCGACAAAACTAAGAAGACATATCTGGGAGCCACGGAAACAGTGTTTAAGGACAGATATAGGAACCATTTAAAAAGGAACCTGAGATAGAGACTAATAGGGATGGCGTAAACGATAGCAGAGGGGTGGGCACAAGAATCATCATTAAAAATAAAAACAAAAAGAGGAATACGACTGCATTAAGTGATTGCGTTAGGGAACTTAACAGAAATAATGAAGATTTTGAATTAAAATGGTCAGTAGTGGACAGGGGGAGGAAGTACAGCCCCGGGAAATCAAAAAGGTGCAATCTATGTTTATTGGAAGCCTTTTTCATAGTGAATTCCAAAAAGGAAATTTTGAATAAAACACTTGATGCCATACAGGGATGTCTCCACATGAATAAATTTCTGCTATCACGCCTTAAATGTAACTGAGGTATAACTTTTTACAAAACTAAGGATCATCGGATGCTAGGATTAAATTTTAATGTAGAGTTAAATAGCTAGAAATTTTATAATCTAATGAAGGATCCAAATGTAACACGCGAATATAGTTTCTATTATTCTAAACCGGGGAAGAAATATAAATAAAGTATAAAGCTCATCTAAGAATGGAATTTTTTTCCATAACGGTGAGCATTTTTGTGTGCAGTTGTAGCAGTATTGATGGTGAAATAAGTGATACCCTCTTCAAATCAATAAAACAACTTAACAATAAACTAGTTTTTATTAAAAATTAAATTAGCAATTTGGGGACTGAAAATTAATTTAATTGATTTTGTCATCTGACATCTTAAGTTGGTAGAATCCATGCTGATTTATTTATTTACTTACTCCTTGTTCTAAATGTTTTTACCCATAAATGCAGGAGTAGACATCTTCTCATCGGAGTAAAACACATTTGTAGCTACTGGGTGGTTTTGCGGTCAGAATAATAATTAGAGGATATATATTATTTTATTTAGATACCCAATAATACAACACACGAATCATAAGACATGAGCAGCATAAGTGATTAATAATAGATGTGGGTTAAACCCATCGGTAAAAACCAAATTTTTAAGATTAAAAACATAATTTATATTTATATCCTTAATTTGTTAAATAAGCCATCGTAGCACGTTCTGGATCTGTCTGATTAAATTTATTATTAAATCATAGACGCCTTCTAGTAATCAATAGACCGAAAACATCAAACGGCCTGAATTATCTCCCTTTAGCTGTTATAGGAAATAAAATCGACCCAGTTTCCAACAGAATTAACTAGTAGCAATTAACAACATAGTTGGATTACCTCCCTTCATAATTGTCTTTAGTAACGATATGAAAACATATTTAAGTAGAATGACAATGGGTTTTAAAACATTAAATAATAATAAATAGATTAGAATACTTTACTCGAAATGTTGTACAAGGATTTATATATATATATAATACAGCCTTTTTATATATTCTCATATTCAATTAAACTTTAAACCTAAAATGCTCTTAAATCTAAGTACTATAATAACGATAATCTGTAAACATTACTTGCCACTAATACGAAAATAAAATTACCGTAACATTATTGCAAGGTTGTTACGGCCATACTATAAATATAGAAATAAAAATTTTAAAAATGCTTCTTATAAAAAAATTAATTATTGGGAAATAAAGAAACAGCGATATCTAATTTAGGAACTCAACGAATGGGATATATAAAAAAAAATTTTTTTAATGGCTTAGGGTTTTCTGTGGAAACTTCTCATGACTCTGTTTTTAAATAAGGATACGAAAATTAGGTGATACATTAATATTTAAATGGGCTTTTCCGTAGCTACCGCAAAGGTAAATGTTTCTCACATGCTTTTTCCGTTAAGGGAATTTTTCATTTTTCTTTCTTTTTTCTTTCTCTTCAAAAATGCTCTATTGTCAAAAGTGTTTTTATTCATAAATTCTGAAGAAATGCTGGTTTTTGAAAATTTTCAAACGATATAATGTTTGAAATTGTCAACTGGGCATGGAAACAATTGTAACGTAATATGAAATACACTTTTTGTTGCCATCAACACCTTTTTTGAAGTCTTGATTTTGCTTTCACGGTATATATATATATATATATATATATATATATATATATATATATATATATATATATATATATGTAAAAATATACTTTATTTCCGTATTTATATATACATATATATATATATCATTATTTAAGACGCTCACTTTAATCACTGTAATTACAGAGCAATATAATGAATGATTGACAAAAGTCTCTATTCCAAAAATGGCGTAATGTAAACATATTATAAGGTATTTACAGCTTCTCTTCCAATTTTCGGATTTTTAATCACGTCAAAACGCACATTATTTCCTTTTGATGGATTGGTTCTTGCTACTTCTTCTGATGAGTTAAGGGCAAAATAGATTCACAATAATTTAGTGATTGATTTTGCACTACGAAAAACAGATATTGTCAAGAATTGCAAATGTCAACTGAATTAAAGGAATAAATTGTAAGATGGTCAACAATCATGAACTTTGGAATATACGCTTTTGTCATTCATTATATATATATATATATATATATATATATATATATATATATATATATTACTCTATTTCTTTTCTATCTCTAACCCATATTAATTTTCTTATCAATTTTAAATCCAGACCTTTTATTTCAATTTTTTTCAGATACATCTGCCTTACTTTTAATACTAGGTTTATTTATGGTGTCTTTTAAATTTAATAAAAACCCTTCAAAATTTGCTGACGAGGAGACCTTGCTTATTAAAAACAATATATGTAATAATTATTGTCCGTAACTTGATGTCTACCACAATAAAAAGCACTGTTTTCCGAAACGATCGTACAGATAATTGATTTTGTTGTTGTTCCTTCTTAGGAAACGGATTTTTAATTTAATTATAATTTGATTTTTAAATTTTAAATTATCAATCACATTACTATATATATATATATATATATATATATATATATATATATATATATATATATATATATATATATATATATCGAGGGGATATAAGTACGTAAGTATAAATGAACGTTTGCCATCATCTTGTTTCTCTCCTTTAATTCTTATCTATTTTTTTTTGTATTTTTGTAATTTATCTAAATTATTTTTTCGTGATTTTTTGTTTTGTTTTTCTGTTTTCTTTTTTGTTAGTTCGTTTATCCTCGAAGGCGATTTTTCCCATTGTGTTTAACCTATGTTTAGCGTTATTTTGTTTATGTTAGCCATCTCCAAATGAAAACGAGAACATCCGTTGAGAATCTCCATTTGCCGGAAGTAATTACTCGTTACTCGAACGTTTTACACGTGTCTACAAAAACAAAAAGGTAGCGAACTGTACGGCTTTTTAGGGGCTTCTTTTGTATTTGCTAATTCACTGTTTTCTTTGCTAGTTTGATATTCTGTGTTATTTTTATGTTTTTTTTTTATTAAATCTTTCAAACAACATTTTTTAGAACAATGGTTGAAGTTAATGTTAATGTTTGTTTGTGTTTTTTTTTTTTTTACTATTACTTGAGATTTAAAAAATCCTCAGCAACCATTTTGAATACGAACGAAGCGGTATACATCTTTAATAAGTTGAGTCGATATCTTCCGAAGGATGACGTTTCATGGAAATATCAAATTCACAAGCGGATCCAAGTCGTGTGTATATCTCAGTCAGGCGAGATCACGCATTATGTTTTGCCGTTCTTGCAAAGAAGTGTCAATGTCTTTCTACATACAGCGCATGGTATTCCCAAATGGTCACCTATCTGGTACTGACCAGACGTTTACATATTAGCATAACTCTTTATATTTATGTGTGTGTGTGTGAGAGAGAGAGAGAGAGAGATAGAGAGAGAGAGAGAGAGAGAGAGAGAGAGAGAGAGATAGAGAGTCATTGAAGCAAAGTTTTTCAGTAATCCGATTCACAGAGTTTTTTGGGTTTTTTTTTTTTTACTTTTGGCCCGCGACCGTCTTTCTATTATGACGAATAACGTCATTTCAATTCTTTTTGTCTCTAAGTTTCATGAATAATCATTGGAAGATGTTAGGTTTATGTGGTTCTTGCAGCCAAGTGCCGACGTCCGTATATACATCGCATGGTATTTTCAAATGGTTACCCATTTGGTACTGACCAGACTTGTATCATAACGTCATATACATTCTTTGTATACGTATATATATATATATATATATATATATATATATATATATATATATATATGCATTCTTTGTATACGTATATATATATATATATATATATATACATTCTTTGTATACGTATATATATATATATATATATATATTTCTGTAAAAATATATTTTCTTAACGGCATATACATTCTTTGTATACGTATATATATATATATATATATATATATATATATATATATATATATACATTCTTTGTATACGTATATATATATATATATACATTCTTTGTATACGTATATATATATATATATACATTCTTTGTATACGTATATATATATATATATATATATATATATATATACATTCTTTGTATACGTATATGAGGTAGTTGCCTGTCTAGCCGCACTGATGAGCTGTGAAACAGCGAAACAGTACTGTATGTGGATGACTATATATATATATATATATATATATATATATATATACATTCTTTGTATACGTATATATATATATATATATATATATATATATATACATTCTTTGTATACGTATATATATATATATATATATATATATTTCTGTAAAAATATATTTTCTTATAATATATATCAATCCTTATTTAAGAAACTATATATATATATATATATATATATATATATATATATATATATATATATATATATAT
Source organism: Euprymna scolopes (assembly GCF_053919585.1). Lineage (NCBI taxonomy): Eukaryota > Metazoa > Mollusca > Cephalopoda > Sepiida > Sepiolidae > Euprymna > Euprymna scolopes. Next base: position 107,996,186 of record NC_136498.1, read on the forward strand.
ATATATATATATATATAGTAAGTTATAAAATATACGTGGCGATTAAGCTACACTGAATATTCCGCGTTTCATCCACTCTAGGATTCTTCAGGCTTATGCAAGAATTTGGAGGTTGTCTCGCGTTTTTATATACGCACCTTTTATTGAGATTTTTCTTGGCCAATCAGCTTTCTAGTACCCACCGCACCCTTCTTAATCAGCCAATGAGCCGTCCCTTACAGGACAAAGGCTCATTTGACCTCCGGTTGACCCGTTCCTTTGTGTGTGGTATTTAGCGTAGATATCTAGTGTCTTGACCTGTTTTAAATCTAGATTAAGTTTTTTTATGTTAGTTTATAAATATATGTGTGTGTGTGTGTGTGTGTGTGTGTGTGATAGTTTATGCATATGCATGTTTATTTATTTATTTGTTTCTTTTCTATTGTTTATTTTTAAATTATTCTGTATCTCTATCCTAGAGTAAAATTTATCCTGTGAACACAGTTGTTTGCTATTTCTTTCCTACAGGTTAATAGATGAATATTCAGTGTAGCTCAATCGCCATATATATTTTATAACTTACTAACTAGCTCTACCTACGTATTGAGCACTGTTGAAGTAAATACTTAAAGTTTACGCATAAATTTATAATTTCGTATATTCATTTATGTTAGTAAGTGAAGTAGGTATATATATATATATATATATATATATATATATATATACCTACTATTTCATTTAACCACATAAATTAATATAAAAAGATATAATTAATGCGCAGATTTTCAGTATTTACTTCAACAGTGCTCAATACATAAGTAGAGCTAAGTAGTAAATTCTGAAAATATGTATGGCAATTTAGCTACACAGAATATTCCGTGTTTCATCCTCGTGTGAATTCGCCAGGCTTATGCATAGGCCTTGTCTCTCCTGTATCGGCATTGCTTGGTTCCAGTGGCAAAGAAAAACTTAAGACTGATTGGAAACAATGTCGACATTAGTGGAGAACACACGCAGCAGTTGGAATTCTCAAATAGTCACCCATTTTAAAACTGAACAATATAGGCAGCATTGTAATTTCGAAATATTTATTAGTTTAAAATATTTATTAGTTTAAAATGTTTATTAGTTTTAAATATTTATTAGTTTTAAATATTTATTAGTTTAAAATATTTGCTAGTTTAAAATATTTACTAGTTAAAAATATTTGCTAGTTAAAAATATTTGCTAGTTTAAAATATTTATTAGTAAAAATATTTACTGGTTTAAAATATTTGCTAGTTTAAAATATTTTTTAGTTTAAAATATTTGCTATTTTAAAATATTTGCTAGTTTATAATATTTGCTAGTTTATAATATTTGCTAGTTTAAATATTTACTAGTTTAAAATATTTGCTAGTTTATATTTGCTAGTTTTTAATATTTGCTAGTTAAAGTATTTGCTAATTTAAAAAAATTCCTAGTTTATAATATTTGCTAGTTTAAAATATTTGCTAGTTTAAAAATATCGATCTCTCGGACGAAAATCGGCTAAAAAAAATTAATTTTTTTACCGTTAACTGGACCGTTTTTTGTTTTGTTTTTTTGCAAGAAGCGGGTCAGTTTTTGCGTCGAAATTTTTGCAAGTCGATCACAACGTATATTTAAAAGACGTTATTTCGAATGCCCGTGACGTCATAAGTGCGCCCTGGGTTTGCTTTTTTCGCCTCCTTTTCCTCTTTCGCATTACAGGTTCGATCTTGGCTACTGCGACTATTTTTTTCTTTTTTTTTTGATGTCGCTGGTATTTTGATTGAAAGCATTTTTTCTGGGGGTTGCTTAGTAGCCTTACTATACCTCTTCTCGAGACCCGGGCAATGCCGGGTACCCATGCTAGTTAATAATACATACGAAATCTTCATGAATCATATTTAAGCGTATTTTACGACCGGGCAACGCCGGACAGCCTGCTATAAACATATTAAAAAAAATCCACAACGTACTGTACACACAATAACCTTTATCCCCAAGTGGCTTCCGGGCCTTGATAAGTGGTGGCTATCTTGTAAAAAAAAGATTAAATTAGAGAAATAGTTTTCGTGAAATTGAAGGTTTACAAATATTTCCAAATCTATTTAACATAAATTATGTAAGACATTAACGATTGTGTTTTTGAATTTTTTTTTTCTTTTTTAATAAAGATGCGTTAATCGAATCTCCTCCGCTTATTTGGATGTTTCAATTAAAATCATGTTATCCGTGTCGATTAGAAAACGCCTTCCTCGAGGGACAGCCTCAACATATTCATTTCTTGTTTGTTTAAGAATACTGTTAGATTTCATTAAATGTTTTTTTTTTACGAAATATGAAATAAGCTTATTGGCGAGTTAATCAACAAAACAGCGGGGTCGATACGCCCCGACGACAAGTCAATGAATCGATTATATTTTTGATCATCATCACTATCATCTATATATATAAAAGCGAAAATATATGTATGTATGTGTGTATGTTTGTTTGTGTATCTGCTAAAAACTTTCGACAGACAGAACAAAATTCACAAATTTGGTCTCATATGAAAGCCCCATCCTTCGCCCGACAAATATCGAAAACTTGGCCAAACACGTTAATTTTTTTCACCCTGAAATCAGCACTTTTCTACAGGGGGGGGGGTCACCAAAAGCAGTCCTCTCATGACGAGATCGGTTCTACGTATGAGTCATATGACGTCGTAACCTTATTTAGTTTAAATATTTGAAAAACTGACACAATTTCATGTACGTCGTGTTAGGTCAGTTGGTTAGAGCGTTGGATTATTATCTAAGCGTTTTGGGTTCGAATCGTTGTGTGAGATTTCGATTTTTTAAATTTTAATATTGAAGCAGGGTTATTTAAGCCATTTTTCACGTAACGTTGGTTTTTCTCTGTGTGTGTGTGTTTTTTTTACTTCGCTTATTGTTAAGTTTTCATTAACAACCCCACCCCGACCGACCACATACACCCAAAAACACCCGAGCAACGCCGGGTACCCACCGATTTTTGAAATTTTAATATTGAAACAGGCTTATTTAAGCCATTTTTCACGTGTTTTTATGAGGGGGGGTTATTTTTCACATTTTTTAAAGTTTTAACGTGCGTTTTTCTGTTTTCTTTTTTGTTTTTCCGATTTTTACATTTAACATCGTTCGTTTGCCTTGTGTTAGTATTTTTTGTGTTTTTTTTTTTACTTCGCTTATTCTTATGTTTTGATTACCCCCACTCCACCGCCCGGGTACCCCCCGCTTTTTCTTTACTTCGCTTATTCTTATGTTATGATTAACACCTCCACCCCCTCCGACCACACACACCTCCAAACACTAGGGCAACGCGGGTACCCCCCGCTAGTTTATATATATATTTAAAAGGGCAAAATGTGTGCGAGTATGTATGTTTGTATGTTTCGCAAATCCTTCGACAGAGGCGACGGATCTTCACGAGATTGGTATCGCTTTGAAGAACGATCCTTCAGACGACAAATATCGGAAAATTAGCCCAAAATATTATTTCCTTCGCCCTCACTTGGGCAGTTTTCTACAAGGAGGGGCCGGGGGTTTTTTGCATCATCGTATCGGTTGGATTGACTTGGGCTTTCGACTTTCGCGTCATTGAGCATCGGAAAGACGTCAAATTTTCTTTCACTTTCTTTCCTGCTTTTGCGTCACGAGTTCGAGCCTGCCTGTCTACTACGAATTTTTAACATTGTTTAGCGACTGTTGTTTTGATGCCCCCCTCTACTACAACTTTTGTAACACCTCCCTCAACCCGGAATTCCTACTGTTATTTTACACACACACCCACACACACACATCTCCACACCCGGGCAACGTCGGGCACCCCCGCTAGTATCATATAAATCCGAAAATTCTAAAGTCAGAATTATTTACAGAAAGACATCGAGGACAACATGAAGGTTGCCAACATTCTAAGTGAAAGTGATTTTTGTCGAACGGACTGGGTTCGAGCTTGGGGCAGCTAGGTCACTAGTACATGTCGTTAACCACTTGACCATCGTCACTCTTTTTAATGGTAGTAACGCAATAAACAAATCTGAGAAAATATTATTATAAAGCTTGTCTATCTGCAACCGAAACAACGCCATATTTTTTAAAAGCCGTTCTTGTGTTGTCCTGGTTCAACATTCACCTTTGACAAGTCGAACCAACTCCCAATTTTTACATGAGGAAGTTTCTAGGGAATAGCAAATATACAAGGGGTTTCCAGTTGCGAGTATATTTTTCGATCAAGGGCGACAATTTTGGCGACGTTAGTTTTTGCAGTTTCTGTGGGAAGGTGCCACGGTCTTTCCACATAATGCGCCTGGTATTCCCAAATGGTCACCCATTTCGTACTAACTAAGCTGAACAACGATTAACTTCGGTGAGCCAACTGGTGCGTCAACGTGATTATAGTGATTTGTTTTCTTATCTAATGTTACTATTACTGCTTGCCATTTTCTACATTTATTGGGAATTATGAATGAGGGGACAAGTTGTCTGCCCCTTTTTCACCGAACCTCGGCACCAAACCCCACAGAGTCTAAACCATTGTTGAAACGGCTTTCGTCCTGTGCAGTTCTAGAGGGGCAATACTTCCAGGTTTTGCATTCTCCCTTTGAGAAGATGCTAGTTTATTGCTAATAGTCTGAGCCCTCCTCTCCTAACTGGGAATGTCGACAATATATATATATATATATATATATATATATATACACACACACACACCTCACACACCCTCTCTCTCTCTCTCTCTCTCTCTCTCTCTCTCTCTCTCTCTCTTCCTCTCTCTCTCTCTTTCTCTGTAACAGAGCGTGGACGCGCATATAGCAGAAGCAGCTGTATGCAAATGACCCAATCGTGTGCGAGGTGACGTACGGCGAGGAAGAAGGAAGGAAAAAGATTATAAAAAGAGAAAAACGTGCACCCTTGAAGTTAGAGGTGGACAGATAGGGACACGTCCTATACGTGGTCGGACAAAGACAGCGTACCACATGTTCGACACGGCAGAGTCTTGTCAAGCACATTGGAGTACGCGAGTGTTAAAATGTAACGACACCAAAACAAGGTGTACAACGTTAAATCTCTCCCTTTTTCTCTCTTCCTTCCTTCTCTCTCTCCCTATCTATCTATCTATCTATCTATCTATCTCACACACACACACTATCTAAGATGGCGGACTGGAGAAGCAAATTACTACCACGATTGTCGTCATCCTCACACAGGTCATCAGACGAGAAGGTGCTTCTACATTATTGGGACGAGATTTTGTAGTTGATAAATGGATTTTTCATATAAAATACAATGGTTTCAACTGATTTTTTTTTTTGTCAATTCTAATAAGTTTCAATGGTAGCTTCCAAATTAGTCGAAATAACCTGAATATTACTGAATCATTAAAAAAAAACAACTTTAATCGTGTTAGCAGATGAAAAATTGCCGCCATCTGTGTTTAATTTGAACGCAAAATTACCTACGTGTTGAACTCTCCTGTGTTTTACGATAGTTTTCATCAAATTCAATTTTTTTATTTTCTTTAATAAAAAATTTTCTACCATATTCATTTTTGTAAATCTTTTATATAATCATCTTAAAAATACGAGTAATACGTAGATATTGTTTTTCATGTGAAATTCGGTTTTACGATTTCCGAAAATCTCGTTCCAATTCTGTAGAAGCGCCGACGAGAAACAAGTTATGGCGCTAATTTGTAATTGGCTACCTGTCAACGATGTAACACGTATACATTGAATTATATTTCATTCAAAACTGTAATAGATGACGTTTATTATCTTTTTAGTACATAAATCTCACCTGTCTGTTTAAATGTATGTATGTATGTATGTATGTATGTATGTATGTATGTATGTATGTATGTATGTATGTATGTATGCTTAAAACTTTCGACAGAAGCGACATATTTTTACGAGATCGGTATCATTTTGAAACTTAACCCTTCGGATGACAAATATCGAAAAATTGGCTAAAACCATTAATTCCTTCGCCCTCAACTGGGCACTTTTCTACAAGGAAGGATCGCTTTTCTTTTTCGCTGATATTTTCGAAAGTCATTCCCTCTTTTCGATTGACTAGCCTTAATTTAAACCTTCGCCACTTCCGGTTTGGCAATGGACGCTTTTGTTATTTTTGTTGTTGTTGTTTCACGTTCTTTTCCTCTTTCGCGGTTCGTGTTCGAACCTGCCTACTACCACTTTTTTTGCTCAACACACACCTCCAAACACCCGGGCAACGCCGGGCAACGCCGGGCACCCAGGCTAGTATTTTTATATAGAACACCATAGCCATACGTATGCTAAAATAAATAAAATACATTCAATCTGAGTTTTCGCAAAATGTTATTTCTTTATCCTTTTCATTGTCCGATGTTAAAGTGGATTTCCTTGTGTAAGAAATAAACAGCCCGCTATATTTTGATTATTATATGTATCAAAAACGACCTTGAACAAAATCAATGTTATTTCTAATTAATCAAACACTGACCCATCGGCTCAGCATTTACTAACTTTATTTACTCATTAGGAGTAGTCGCAGAGACCATCATCAAAGATTTCTCTTTGAGAACAACTTGTGGTGTTATCTGGAGTCTGAGTGACAACAAGTCTCCCCAGATTTCCAGTACTCTCCACCTCTTTCGATAACCTTTGCAGATGAATTTGCATTATCGCAACAGTCGCTTACCATTGATTTCTTATTGGCAGCGTTAGGTAACAATAAGTATCCCCCAAGTCTCCTTCTTTGCACTCATCTGGCTAGTGGTTTCTCTCCTCGGTCTTTTCATCCTCCTTGACCCGCCTCACTTATTTGATGTGGCGCCAGTTTATGATGACACAAAAAAGGGCGCAGAGACACGGAGAGGATTGGTAACTTACAATCATGCAGTTTCAATTTTCATGATTACATGTGATATTTCTTTGTGTTTTTCGTCTGTAACCGTTTCTATATGTCCAGTTTGTGCCTTTAGCTCATGTGCGTTAGTTTCTGCATTCAAGGATTTTCCTTCATATTTCACTCGCTTTCATTATACATTGTATCTTCTCGGCCATATGATTGCAATATTGTCATTATTATTGTTGTTATTGTTATTGTAATTGTTGTTATTGTTGTTATTGTTGTTATCTATATATTAATACGATAGCGTGTGTGTTATTTTGTGTGTCACGCTTACATCCGGGTTGTTTGATTATTTCGTTCTATTTCTTGTCACAAATAATTTTACCAAGAATTCTTCATAAGTTTTGGTTTCGGCTTCGACTATAGCTGATGGCATTAAATCATCTATTTTTTTTTTTTTTTTTTAATAAATAATTTTATCAAGAATACTTCATAAGTTTTGGTTTCGGTTTCAATTATGGCTGAAGGAGACTACAGTTATATATATATATATATATATATATATATATATATATATATATATATATATATATATATATATATATATATATATCATAGTTTTTTTGTTTCGATTAAAGCTAATGAACCCAAATCATGTGGATATATTTTTTTTTAAATCGAACTTTTATAGCATATAAAAATCTATAGAACATTAACTCTATAATAATATATACGAAATCTGCAAGAATTAAAATATCATATTTAAGCGTACTTTACGACCGGGCATTACCGGGGGTTCGTGCTAGCTTGAATAAATAATTTTGCAGTTTTAACAAAAAAGCTACAATAATATCAGAACGCCTCAACTTACATCTACAGAATGCCAACATCAATCTATTACATATGAATGAGCCCCCCCCCCCGTGGAATTTCCACAGGTCCCGCTAGTTATTATTATTATTATTATTATTATTATTATTATTATTGTTGTTGTTGTTGTTGTTGTTGTTGTTGTTGTTGTTGTGGTTATTGTTATTACAACAACAGCGTTAGTACACCCGATCTCATTAGATCATCAAAGTTATGCGATATTTCTGCAGTTTACGCACCATGCTGAAATAATAGCGTTATTATTTAGAAACGCATTCTTAACTATTCTGTACTTTCACTCAACAATTTAATAAACGAAAGATACCGTAATAATTGAATTTAACTTGAAATTATTATCTAAAATAAAATATATCACGGTCCATAAACTGCAGAAGTACCGGTTATGCCGTTGGTGAATAGCATAGTAGAATAAAAGCGTAGAAAAGTTGCTGCATTCAGTCCTTCTTCGAAAGTTAGATTTTTTACAAATTCAGAGTCACGCAATGGCTATCGGAGTCAATTTGTGCTCTCATAAGGTCCGCAATTCAACAAGTATAATTGAAATTGTTAAAAAAAAATCATTGCAGAATATTTTTTCTTTTAATTTAGAAAACATACAATAGTTTGATACTACCTATATAAATAAAACAGCAGATGTCTGTGTGTCTATGACTAAATATTTAACCGATACACTCTTAAACTACTGGTCACATAACACCGAAATTAACAGAAAATAGTAACCATACAACACGGTTGGTTTATAAGTAAAATCTTAGTTTGAATAGATGAATAACCCTACAGATATATATTGGCAAGTTGAAATGTTAAATGTTTATTTCAACTTGCGGATACATTTCTAATTCTTTCTGCGCATGCCCAAATTCAATTAATTTCTTCAGGTCGTTTTAAATTAATTCTTGCATACCTATCTCTCGATAGCTACATTGGTAGGAGACGCAACTGAACCCCTAAATGTTTTGTTTTTATTCTAGCTGATGGGGTCCACGTCATTTTGGGGGGGGGGACTAAAAAAATGATATAGTCAGAGAGAGATAGAAAGAGAGATGGGGGAGACCGACAGACAGAAAGAGAGAGCGGCAGGTGAGAGACAGGGACAGCCTTAGCGAGACATAGATACGAGACAAAAAAATAGAGGAGAGAGATTGGGATAGACAGAGGGATAAACAGAAGTATGGACAGCCAGACAGACAGACAGATAGATAGATAGATAGATAGATAGATAGATAGATAGATAGATAGATAGATCCAAAGATGAAGTACTGTTGCCACATCTGGGCAGAAACTGCTAGAAGCAGCTTATCTTGCCTTGACAGATTTAAAAATAGACTTTGTAATCTAGTGGGGGATGCCCTTTTCTCTTCCATGCAACCTCTTTCCTACAGAAGAGACGTTGCGAGCCTGCCTCTGTTTTATCTTTATTTTCATGGCAAGTGCTCGTCTGAGCTTCAATCTATGGTCCCTCCTCGCCAAACTTTCACGAAAAACACTCGTCTAGTTGAAACCACTATCTGTTCCTAAACCTAAACGTAGCTTCCATGAACAAAGGTTTTTTCTTAGAAATGCATGCCTCTGAAACTCTCTTCCGTTTGCCTGCTTCCCAGCTGACTACAGTTTTGTCGTCTTCAAGTCCAACGTAAACAAATTCTTGATGAGCCGTCCCCTTAAGTAATCCAATTTACCAAATTTCCACTACTTACGATTACTACGATATTGTCTCATTGACTACTGTACACTCATTAACCCTTATCCTCGAGTGGCCTCCGGACCTTAATAAGTGGTGACTCATATATAAAAGACGATAGATAGATAGATAGATAGATAGATAGATAGATAGATAGATAGATAGATAGAAACAGCAAGAGAAGGACAAACCGATAAAGATGAAGAAAGAAAGGAGACAGAGAGTTGCAAATATAGAAAGAGAGAGTGAGAAAGAAAGAGAGACAGGCAGATAGAAACTGAAATAGAGATATTAAAAAAGACAGAGTAAGGAAAACAGAGAAAGAGATTTGGCGAGGAAGAGAGAGGAGGGATGCAATGGGAGAGAGAAACCAACATGTTTCATTTTATAAAGCGCATATGCTTAAAACTAATGTTCTTTATCTGTTTAAGAAACAGAATCCGGTAACGACGGTAAACAATTTACACAATACGCGTTTATTTAGCTGCTCGTCGAGAGAGGGTGTCGCCTTTCAAGGAATGTTAGATCCCTTGACAAATCTGCAACGTATAAATAAACAAATGCAAACCAAATTCCAACCAACCACGCAGTTATCTCCCTTTTCCATCTCCGCTCTTCAACATCCAGTTTCGTTTACTTCATTGTTGATCTTTCGCTTGCGCCAGAATGCCAAGATCTGTTGTGATGCCCTCCTTCTGTAATGTTAACTTCCGGTTCTCTGCCGCTACCGGCGCCGCCTCCTTCGGTCCGCTAATAGACTTAGATGAAGGGCAAGCAGTAAAAATGCAAGTTTTTTGTTTGTTTGTTTGTTTTTTGGGGGTTTTGGGGGGGGTTGTTTTGTTTTTTTTTTAAACAAAGATGATTTTACAGGAAACCCTCGGTGGTAAAGAATATTAAAACGTCGGAAAATTGAATGTAAAAAAAAATGCCTTAAAAGCTTGAAATGTTAGCTATTCTTCAAATGATCAATACCTTCGTTCAGTTTCAAGAGACAGTGGATACCCCCTGTAAAGATAGCTGCACGAGTAATTGTGAGGCAATGGTTGCGAAATTTCCAGCTACACTTCTCCAGATTCGGCATTGTTCGAGTCCAGTGACAAGGAGAAGTGCTAGATGACTGGAAACAATGCCGAGATAAGCGGAGAGCACACACAGCACATGGAATTCCCAAATGGTCACCCATTTTAGTGCTGACTAGGTCCAACGTTGCTTAACTTCGATGATCTACCGGAAAACTGTATAATCACGATACACGACATAATAATGACATACCGGTTTCCGTTGTATCAGTGAAGTTAAGCGACGTTGGGCCTGGCCAGTGATAAAATGGGTGACGATTTGGTAATACCAAGGGCTGTATGTGTTCTTTAGCCTGAAGAGGGCTGGGCGCCTCCAGGCTATTCTTGCCCAAGAAAGTCTGCATGAAATAATGCCCTACCCCACGACCTTGAGGATGCACCCACCTTTTAAACATATTTTTCCAATTCCACATTCGATATGTTATCTCTTTGTAAAGGTTGGCGATATTTATCTCCCCTTTCCATGGCGAGATGACGTGACACAGAATTTTGAAAAATGGGATTTGAAGAGCCAGCACCATAAACATAAATTATTCTGGTCTGTAAAAAAAAATGTCTTGACACCCCAGTTGTTATTCCCCTGTATGGGTGCCTGGAGCGATTATCAGAGAGAAAAGGGTAACGCCTGGAAGAGTGGACCTCCTAGAACTGCGCAAGACCAAAAGTATACCTCGGTCAACTGGGTAAAGGCAATCTCACTAATGACCTAGACTCTTTGGTACGAAGGGGAAAAGCCCCACGCCTATGACTCTAATAAGATGTATTTCGTCCTTGAAATTATATGGGAGGCAACTAATTTAAGTTGTCTGAAAAAAAAGTATTCTTATTTAACAAAATAAATACTTTTTATTAATTGAATGAGGAAGAGTATAAGAAGGCTATGACAGTGACCAGGTGTTAAAATGATTTGATGTATAAACAAAAATGAACAAACAAAAAAGAGTCTTGAAAAGCTTTCTTTTATATATATATATATATATATATATATATATATATATATATATATATATATATATATATATATATATATATATCTTCATGTATCCATTTATTTTTCAAATTAGTCATAGATACAAAGTAGTAAAATAGACTTACTGTTTGATATAATTTTTATAGTCGAAGTGTTTGATATTTCGAGAATATAATCTCTTCTTCAGAAAGAAAGGGGCCAATAGAAATGCAAAAAGGGGGAATGAAAAATATTGTAAAACCGGAACTGGTTCCGACTTTACAATATTTTTCGTTTCATTTTTTTTTATTATTATATTTCCTTTCTTTTTTGTTTTTACATTTTCCTGCATTGTTATAGCCTTTTTATAGCCTTCTTGATTTATTTATCAGCAATGCTTCAAGCAAACTACGTTTCCCTCTTACTTTGTATTAACATTCAATTATTAGTTAATACTGAAAATTCCATTAACATCGGACAATTCTCTTATCTTTTGGTGGATTATTTTCGATCAAGGGTATTCATGTTTTTGTTAACGAATAGTTGCACTTTCATTGTCCGTCCTTAGACTCTTTTACTTAGCAAAATAGCTCTTGAACCTGAATCTGAGTGGAGTTTTTTTTTTGTGTCTTTTGTTTGTTTGTTTTTTTGTTTTGTTTTTTTTTTTTGTTTTTTTTTTTAGGGGGGGTTGCTTTTTTGTTTTGTTTTTTTCGTGGCAGTACCTTCTTTTTTCGTGAGGAGAGTGTGGATTATTGCTGGTCACCTAAGGAAATCCGTCGAATCCAATAATGTACTATTTTTCAAGGCACCCACTGCATTCCTCAGTATAAACTGTATTCATCTGAGACTCTTCTTGGGGGGGGGGGGGTGCATCCAATCCAAAGTGAGGTTGTGACATTGTGTAAAGATTCTCAGTTAGAACTTTTAGAAATTCATTACGTTTTAGATCTGGATACATTCAGTAGTCGCTGGGACCGAAACTACAGAATAGGGCGGGTGAGGAAGCAATTCGAAATGCAATTCATATAGTTTTGCAATCGGTTCAACTTGTAACACGGTACATTGCCTTTATGAAATTTTTTCTTCTTCTTCTTCTTCTTCTTCTTCTTCTTCTTCTTCCTATCTCGAGATAATCGATAAACAAAATAACTTCTGTATATCAAAAAGGACGAAACCTTTCCTGCTGATGTTTGCGACTTTGGTCGCTTTAATTGGCTTTCACCTGATGCTGTCCATTCGGTTGATTTGACTCTGAAAGGTGTTTAGTTCTCTCCCACTGCAAGAACTTGACACAAGGGTGGGAAAGTGGAATTGAGACGTCAGCGCGCCTCCGAAGAGGAGCACTCTGACCTGATCGGCATTCCCGGGTGAGGGCGTTTCAGATGATTCGCAAGAAAAACTAACCACCTTCTCAAACAGAGAAAGCAAAGCCTGAGAGGGTGGGCCTCCTGGAACTGCACAAGACTTCCGCTGCAAAATCAACAAGAGCCGGATCATTACAGGAATGGTTTTATTTCTGTGAATTTTGGGGGCCCAGGCTAAAGATCCCTTTTGACTCTGAAATGAAATGGGGATCCACGCATGCTTGATTCACACTCACACATCGATGCATGAATATTGGTTTTGTGTTCATTAACTTTTGTTTCTGTTCGTTTATCGCATTGAAATCTTCGACGTATTTTTGTTTTGATCGATTGACCTTGTAACGAGTGGTGTAACCCACTTTCCGGTTTACGACATCCGGTTGCGCATGCGTGCATAAACATTAACCCATAAAAACGTAAACAAATAAACACAAATCGCTTCTTTTGCAGGTTTTGACCTGAGCACTGAAATATTAACGTTATTATTTCGAAATTATTATTTAACATGGGAAGAGTGGGGGTGTTTTGCAACTATTCTTTATTACAACTATACTGTCGTTATTTTATTACAACTAAACAACTTTATTTACGTTAAGAGTGTAGATAAAAAAGGTTCTAAGTTTATTAAAAATTGCGTCAAAATAACTTAAACATAATAGAGAAATGAACGATGTAAAAAAAAAAAAGCAGACAGTATTAACAATTGTTCATTTGGATAATTTAAACGCGAAAAAAAACAACAACAATTGGGACGCTGAAAACGTATAAGTATGGCCAACCAGTAACTGTAAAAATATTTTCCCAAAATAATCAATTATAATAAACAGAACGACTCATAGAAATTTATCTATATCCTTTTTTCATTTTAATATACTTTCATAGAAATGCTTCTGTTATGTCAAAAAAAAACTATTTTCTTTACGTCACAAGTGTCACGATTATACATGAATTCCATAGCTAATATAACATACTGACCCAACGGATCACGGGTAGTCTAGTACTCTTAAAATCTTGTATCTGTGTATTGATATTCATATTTAAAAACCTTTTTTTCTAATTATTTAAAAAGAAAATTAAACTTTGTTATATACGGGTTGTGAAATTGCATTTATCTGCAAAAAATCAAGCTAATTTGCATATTCCTGTACACATTCATTTTAATTAATTACATATTAGTTTTTTCGGTTTTTTAATGGGATTATCATCTTCAGTTAACTATTATATGTAATTATGTTCATGCAAATATTCTACATGATTTATACTTGCGTAATATTTGCGTAAAAAAAGTTATAGTAAATACAAACCTCTATCTATCTATCTATCTATCTATCTATCTATATATATATATATATATATATATATATATATATCTGTATGCGTGTATATATTTGTTTAAAATATTTTGCCTTCCAAACTCCTCTGTCAGTTTTTTGGTCTACAGATATGAAACTTAATATATAGGGTATTCGAACACATGCGAAACTTTATTTGGGTTTTAGCCTCGTAAAATGGGTGAAAAAGTTATGTAAATTAAAAAAATGGAATTTCCCAGGTGAAGGTCGAACGACAGCATTACGAATATGCATGCGTAACGTAATAGCTATTTGTTCATGTTTTAATTCTTAACCTTGCAGTAAACGTGGCTTCATAGCTCGGGCATTAACGTCAAAGAAAAAAGTAAATCGTAAGTTAAACGTTTTGATTTCGATTCTCGATGGTGGCGCAAGAGTTGTCTTTTTTTTTTTAACTTTTTTAAATTACTACTATATATTGGGTCTAATAAAAAAAAAAATACTTCCTTCAGTCTTGACAGACTATGGATACCCACAGTAAGGGTGCCTGCGCGTGAAATTTTTTTTTGTGGCAAAAGTTGCGCAATATCCAGCCACGCCTTTCCTGAGTCGACATTGTTGAATACCAGTGGCAAGTGGAGATTCAGGAATACTGCAAGCAATGCCGAGATAAGCGGAAAACACATACAGCGCCTAAAATTCCCAAATGGTCACTCATCTAGTACTAGCCAGGTCTAACGTAGCTTAACTTCGTCTAATATATAATCATAAATACGAAATTTGCATTAATCAAAATATTATATTTAAGCGTATTTTACGACCGGGCAATGCCGGGTCGCCTGCTAGTGATGCAATAATGTTATTGGGAAACATGAATTTAATGTTTAGTGTAGCCAGAGGAGAACAAAGTACAACATTTTATGCATTCTATCTTTAATGATTAGTGTGTCAGATAATAAAAAGGAATCTTTTGCAACTCGCCCACTGCATTCTCAACTATTAATTGATATCACATTTTGCTGCAGTTGGGCGTAGATTAATAGATTCTTCTTGTGAGCGATACGATCCAAATTTATGTAGAACTAGCATTTCGGCCCGACGTTGCCCAGGTATTTGGAGGTGTATGCTGAGCAAAAAAAAAAAAAAAAAAAAAGGTCATTTTTTTAATTCTCAAAAGTCAAATCGTTGAACTTTGACCCCTTAATCACCAAGTTTCTGTCAGAAAACCGATCACATCGATTTTCCCAAATCTCAGTACCCTGTATATCAAATTTCGAGTCTGTAGACTGTAAAAATTGACAGAGTTATTGTGTATGGAAATGTAAACAGACAGACACACACACGGACAGACACTTTCACTTTTATAGATATACTAGCATGGGTGCCTGGCGTAGCCCGGGTATTTGGAAGTGTATGTTGAGCAAAAAAAAAAGCGGTCAATTTTTTAAAACTTTGACCCCTATTATGACTCCTTAAAATTTATTTTGGTCTCAAACCAAGTTATTAAGTTAGATCCATGTCCAATGAATCTATATCTAAAATTTCAAGTGTGCAAACCCAAAATTGTCGAAGGAGTTTGGTAGAGTTCTCAAAGGTAAAATCGTTAAACTTTGACCCCTTAATCGCCAAAATTCTGGCCAAAAACCGATCACATCGATTTTCCCAAATCTCAGTATCCTGTATATCAAATTTCGAGTCTGTAGACTAAAAATTGACAGAGTTATTGCGTAGATAAATGTGCACAGACACACACACACACACACACAGAGGAACGTTCACTTATATATATAGATAGATAGATAGATTACAGTTGAGATATCTTGTGACATTATTTAAAGGTTTTCGGTCAGAATATAACTTGTAGAACACTCATTTCTTTTTAATACTCCGTAGTTCGCTGGGGTCAGATCTGCAGAATAGGATGGGTGATGACTAGAGCTATGGCAAGATAATATTCTTATCATTGTTTTGACTCTCGAGTATATATCCGACAAAGTTAGACACAGTTAATCAATAGAGAACCACATCACCCTATATAAAAACATGTACGATATAAAATGATATATACTCGACAGTCAAAATAAAGAGAAGAATATTCTCTTGTCATAGCCCAAGTCATAACAAAATAATCTCATCGAAGAACCATGAATTTGATGTTTAGTGCAGCAAGAAAAGAATACATTACACCTTTCTACATATTCTGTTTTTTTTGTTGTTGTTTTTTTTTTACTGTGACAAGTCAAACATCCATTGTAAGTAAAATTTGAAGATACGCAATAATACTAATAGTTTAATTAGTTGGAAAATAATGTAATCATTATTTAAGAGATAGAATTATCTTGTAAGCGTTTAAGTTTGTTATTGTTGTCATGTTATTGGCGGAAAAAAGCATTCTTTACTAATATATATATATATATATATATATATATATATATATATATATATATATATATATATATATATATATATATATATATATATATAAATATATTATAAAATATGTATGGCGATTAAGCTACACTGAATATTCCGCGTTTCATCCACTCTAGGATTCTTCAGCTTGAAGAGTCCTAGAGTTGATGAAACGCGGAATATTCAGTGTAGTTTAATCGCCATATATATTTTATAAATTACTAACTAGCTCTACCCACGTAGTGAGCACTTTTGAAGTAAATACTTAAAGTTTACGCATAAATCTATACTTTCGTATATTAATTTTATGTGATTAAATTAAGTATATATATATATATATATATATATATATATATATATATATATATATATATATGACAAAGGCCCATATTCCAAATTTCAAGATGTTGACCATTTTAAAATGTATTCCTTTAAGTATATTGACGTGCGCAGTTCTTGACAGCACCTGTTTCGTAGCGCAAAATCATTCATTTAACTATTATATCAATCTATGAATATATTGTGCCCTTAACTCATAAGAAGAAAAAACTTTACTTGAAAATTCAAACATGGAGTAATGAAAGCAAAAAATGAAAGAGAATTGCATTCCCCCCTCCCAATTTGTAATCATGCCCATACGTATTTTCTTTTAATGAATTGATACGTGCTTTTTCCATTAAATTCTCCTTTACGTCTCAAAAACAGAGTCAATAAGGATGTTGTGAACATTATTTCCCTCTTCCCAATAAACAATTTTAAAATGTTATAGTATATCCTTTTTTTTGGGGGGGAGGGTCTCTTGGTCTTTCTGGATTCCATGACAAGATTTTATCTTGTCTGGTGGACTATCCAACTTTGTGTTGTTACTAGAGATAACATCACTTGAGGAAGGTGTATCATTTCTTGTGAGGGTAAATGCGGGTAAGTCATAGCGAGTTCTTATTTGGGCCGCGAATACTGTTCGATTTTGAATATTCGGTCAGGGTCTATTTGTGGGGAAAAGTATCTTCCTACCAGGTTACCCTGACAAACCTCTGTACACAGAAACCTTCATCACTCGAGGAGAGTGTCTAGTAGGTATTTAAGTTTTCTCTTCCTGTCTAGTAGACATTCAAATCTTCATAAAATTGATTGTAGAATTTTCGAATGTTAACCTAACCCTAACCAACTTTTACGCGTGAAACATGAACGTTGTTGTGTAGCTTGCTTGCATAGTGTACCTTTGTATTTAATTTTTTTAATTTTCTTCCTTTTTTAGATTGTAATGCTGGGTATGCGGCAGGCGAACCAGCTGCCAACATTGCCTTGCTTTTTTATTGAAACCAACCGAGAGCTCTTTTTAGTATCCTCGTTGTTCCCTTAAGTGCAATTGTCTGGATCTCTTTTGCACTCGGTTCACCAGGAATATTAGTTAGGTAGGATTTCAGGTTCTTCTTCAAAAACCCTGTGGCGCCTATAATAACTGGTATGATTGATATCTCCCTAAGATTCCAGTCTCTTTTTCATATCATACGTGAGACCTTGGTAGTGTGTGTGTGTGTGTGTGTGTGTGTGTGTGTGTGTGTGTGTGTGGTTCTGTACTGCAATTGAGTGCAGAGTATCGAATTACCTAATTAGGGAGTTTAAGATAACTCCCCGGGTGGCTAACACAAACAAGTGTTGTAATTTCTAAGGTTTTCTATGTACACATTTATCATGAATAAATCCTCTGTTTTCCTTTCTCGGAACTTAATTCGCAATATAAGCTAGGAACGCGTCGATTGATAACTTTTTAGAACCCTTCTTCTTTTTCTCCTCACCCTTCTTCCTCTCCTACCCCCTCCTTCTTTTTCTCACACAAACACATGTCATAATCCTTCCACACATCTTGCCTTCTTGTTATCTTTTCAGAAGTTTCCGTTTTGATTCTATATTTCTTTATAAATTTTCTTTTCAATCATTTTTGCATCTTAAAAAAATAAAATAAAATGAAATAAAATAAAAAAAACGCCCCTCCTGAGCAAGCCAACACCCTCAGGAAGTTAGAGAAAAAAAAAAGAAAGAAAGAAAAAATGTCTCTATTTTGGCTACAACAAATAAACACGGTCGGAAATAAAAGAGACGTAACTCTAATATTGTCGATAACAACGCCATCTTGAAGTCGAACATTAAACGACTACGAACGAAGTTTTCAACTGACGTTTTCGGCAAAGGCCTTCATTATGAGTGCGCGCCAACAAACAGCGTCTATGATTTCAGAGCGTTCAACGATCTATATTGTAGAGCGGGTAGGAAGTTATTGTAAACGAAAACTAAATCTTTGTTTATTTAACCTATATGGAATTCAGTTTCTCCCCTTTCTTCTTTCAGTATTAAAAAAAGGGCAAAAATGGCGGCAGTGATTTCAAGAATATGTCGACGGAGAGAAAGGGGAGATAAGAAAGTGTTCACTATCGAAAAGATGAAAGACGCGAGAAGAAATGAAATGTTTCTGTAGCACAGAAAATAAAAACAAGACTTGCAAAAATAAAGACATGTGTTGCCGAAAAACTACCACTACTACTACTACTACTACTACTACTACATATGTTGAAGGAGTGATACAATCATTTTTATTTAAACTATTTACCAGCAGAGAAAACCGACGTTGCCCGGGATTGAATGATGATCAACGAGTGTCATGTTCAATTGTGCTCTAAACAGAAACATTTATTTCGACTGCACCTCTGTCATATCAAAGTACCTACTGCTGCTGATTTTACATGCCGGGTCTTTCTGCTGGTGCGGTAATAAAACTTCTGAAATGCACTTGTGGTGTTCGACTGTACAAAATGTAAATTTTAGTAAAAATCGCCTGTTTCTTCTTTATTAGGATCTTTTTCGATCATCGATACTTATCGAAGACATTCCGATACAAAACCTATCTAAAAACACTGCCAAACACATAAAGTACATTTGTGTGAAATTTGAAAAAAAATCGGCCCAATCGTTAAAGACTCCATAGGGAACGAACTCACACACATACAAAGACACACACACAAGCAAAGTTCCTTTTATAAAATAGTAGAGATTATTTTACCTACAAGCTTACGCAATCTTCGGTGTGGGAATTAATAATTACTGAGGGTCGAAGGATTCGAACCTTGACACAGACATCTTTGACTCTGCAGTCTAGTATTCAACGCGTAGGCAACCATCAATAAACATGAGAAAGAAAATAAATTAAATTCTATATCGTCGGGCATATACAGTAAGCTTAACCATATAGTGTTCAACGGCAGCGGTCGGAATATCGCATTACGCATAGATTGACGGTTTATTTTAAATTCTCATAGCGGCTTAATCTACGTTGTAGGAGGTATATGACAATATTTTGTTAAAGAATTATTAGTTTTATTTAGAAAATAAAATTTTAAAATGTTTTTAAAAAATGTTAATGGACTTCAAACCAATATTTTTTTTCAAAAATTTTCAATATGAAATAGAACTTTATAAATAACTTTATATAGGAGTATCGTTCAAAAGTAAAGCCTCATATTTTAAAACTAAAAAAGTTGAAGAGCTGCGAAAACCAGAGTGGTACCATTAAACAGGATTTTTTCTTCTACATAGTAACCACAATTCTCAATCTATTTTTGCCAACGATGAACGGTGGCTGCTCATAGTGTTTTCTTATATGAGGGTTAGGGTTATGGTTCTATTTTTTAACTCAAAAAGTTGAAGAGCCACGAAGACGATAATGATACTATTAAAATAAGCTACCTTTTGTCCTGCAGAATGTATTTTTTCTTCATAGTCACCATTATTTCCAATCAACTTTTTCCATGAAATCGA
The DNA here is from genome assembly GCF_053919585.1 of Euprymna scolopes. Taxonomy (NCBI): domain Eukaryota; kingdom Metazoa; phylum Mollusca; class Cephalopoda; order Sepiida; family Sepiolidae; genus Euprymna; species Euprymna scolopes. The sequence goes on from NC_136498.1 coordinate 108,016,509, forward strand.
TTATGCATCTCTGCTTCTGACGCAGATCCATGATCGGGGTTGCCTTCTTAAAGTCACACACCGCCAATATCTGCAACAGAGAGATAAAAAAATTCAGTTTCTGAATGCTTGTTTACTCATCGTAGCAATGCAAATTGTAATTCCCTCTGATCCATTCGTGAGAAATAAAAAAGACGTTACTTTGGGAACGCTCCATATATGAGTGTGTGTGTGTATACACACACACACACACACACACACACACACACACATATATATGTATATGTGTGTGTGTGTGTGTGTGTGTGTGTGTGTGTGTGTGTGTGTGTGTGTGTACACTCATTTTTCCCCGTGTGTGTTTAACTTTAGTAGGATTAAGCATCACGACATTACATTCAAATGTAATGCCCCCACACTTCAGCACAGGATCTGAGATGTGCTATAGGCCTACTACCCTTACAGTTCTTTGATATTCGTACATTTCTATATTTTTTCTGGTTTGAGTTCACTGCCACAATCTATTAGAATAAATGGAAGTTGTAAAATATTTTCTCTCTATTCGATTCATACTCCGCCCGCGACCACTTAACACCACTGCGGATACGTCCACAGGAGAATATACGTGGGACACCGGTTTGAGTTCTTAGTTGCTTAAAAAATATGGCTTGGCATTTTCCGTCGAGTGAAACGCGACTTTACATTCCAGTTATTCTGTGGTTACTTGTGCTATTTTATAAATTTCCTCTTCTTTTCCCCCTTTTTTCCTCCCTTTATATTTTTTCTCTTTTTGTAGGTTGGTGGGGGTTGTAATTCGAAGGATTACTTAAACGAAATGAACTAAACTGTATTCCAGTTTTTACAAGAAACTTTAACAGTCAGCGCCAGCGTTCTTCAAATCTTGCACCGATTAGTCGCTTTAATATTTTATTTACTGCTGACTTTCTATTTTCGGATTAGTTATTCATTATTTATTTCTGAGAGTTTCATTAACACAATTACTACTACGTTATCGATATTGGAATCGGACGACATTCAAATTGGTTAACAGCGACCAACATTAAAAAAATAAAAAACACGATCAGTTTTCTGTTTTTATTCATTCATTTTTTCTTTTTCATTGAAACAAAGAAAAATAAATAAATAAAATCTAATAAACATATTTTCATTACACGCGGTAAGTTTTATTTTTTTAATTTTGTTTTTCCATTTAAAAAAAAACAAGAAAATTAGATTTAAATAAACATATTTGCATTTTACGCGGTAACTTTGGGGGGGGGTCCTTTGGTATTCTTTCACATTCGTTTTGTTTTTATTCCTTTCAATTTTGCGCTAAACCAGGGCGAGGGGCATCTATAAATATAAAAGCTAAAATATGTGGGTGTATGTATGGGTGTTCCTTCGCCCTAAACCGGCCTCCTGTTAATACTGACGTCATGTTTGACCTAGAAAACGTTGCTGTTAGTTTCAACCACCTGCAAGTGTTTTTAAAGGGTTAATTTTATCCATTCTAAATTGTGTGTCTCTTTGTCAGGCATTTTTTTTTTTCGCCTTAGCTTAGCTTCTTCCTACCTAAACTTTTTTTCCTCATTTACACCTTTTTTCCTTTTTTTTTTTTTTTTACCTTTGTTCGCGGTTTTATTTTGTTTAGGTTCTTCCAATTTTTTATAACATCGTGTGATTTTTATAATATTAAAACAGGATCCCCCTCCTCCATACACACCTCCAAACATATGGGCAACGCCGGGTACCCTCCGCTAGTATATATATAAATGAAAAGGGAAACTGAGACATGTACATGCGAGTATTGGTTTTGTTTTTATCGAAACAGTTCGCTCCTTGCGTGTAAAAAAAGATATTCGTGCTGAGAGCGAAACCAAAATCTTAAGACCATGATTCAAATACGATAACCATTAAGTCAGCTTGATACGTCCTTTAAAAAGTGTTTTCGAACCTCGTGAAACAGTTGGCAAACATAAACATCCAATGACTCCCCCCCCCCGAAGTACCAATTGTTAAATTTTGATCCGTTAGCAGCTTTTTTTTTTTCAGGATGAAAACCGATTAAAAATTGTCCCACGTGTCTGCATATCCTATATACTAAATTTCAATTACTACAGTATATAATTTGAGAAGTGTCCTCACACACTCACACACGCACACACACACACACACATTCTCAATTTTATAGATATACTAGCAGGCTGCCCGGCATTATGCGGTCGTAAAATACGATTAAATATTATATTTTAATTCATACAGAAACAGAGACATATGCATGCGAGTATTGTGTTCTTTCTGAATCGTTCGCTTGTTGTAAGTAAAACAAGAAAAAATACTCGTGCTGCTAAAACCTAAAGACAGTGAGTCAAGTAAGATAACCATTGGCAAACTTGACACGTTGTTTAAAAAGTTCTTTTCAAAGCGTATTTATTCTTAATATAAAGAATTTGTCATGAAAACTATTCACGCATGCGCATTCGTGAAACAGCAAACAGATAAAAATTCGATGACGCTCACGTACCAATTGTACAATTTTTAACCTCCCCCCGAAAATTGATCAGTGCGGCTAGACAGGCAACTACCTCAGGATCGAAACCCGATCGGCTATGTTGCCCGATCGTACAATGCGTTTACACATGATATTTTAATTCATGCAGACTGTAAATTTTTATTAAATCAAATCTCTATTGATTATTATATATTACGCGAAAAAAAATAAATAAATGAATAAAATAATGATAATGTTGTTTATCAAATTCCGTCTGTGTTTGTCTACAATATCACGTCTGCTGATAGCTGGGCTTGACGATCTTAAACATAGTCTTTCTTCTGTTATAAGTAAAAAAAAAAGAATTTTTTTTACAGGGGGAATATTTTACGTACACCAGCCGATGTAGCATAAAATATCCCCCTGCAAAAATTCTTCTTTTTTTATCTATAAGAGAAAAAGACTATTTTTAAGGTCAGATTTTTTTGATTTTCTATACTTATCGGATGAATTTCTGTACGAACCATATTTAAGAACACATATATAAGATACTAGCAGGGGTGCCCGGCGTTGCTCGGGTGTTTGGAGGTGTATGCTGTGCAAAAAAAGCAAAAAAACAAAAAAAATGGTTAATTTTTTAAAACTTTGACCCCTATTATGACCCCTTAAAATTTATTGTTTCGGGCTCAAATCACTTTATTAAGTTAGATCCTGGTTCAAGGAACCTAAATCTAAAATTTCAAGTGTCTAGACCCAAAATTGTCGGAGGAGTTTGGTAGAGTTCTTAAAGGTCAAATCGTTGAAATTTGACCCCTTAACAGCCAAATTTCTGGCTGACACTCGTCACATCGATTTTCCCAAATCTCAGTACCCGGTATTTCAAATTTCGAGTCTATAGACTAAAAATTGACAGAGTTATTGCGTAGGGAAATGTACACAGACAGACAGACACACAGACACACAGACAGACAGACAGACACGTTCACTTTTATAGATATATAGATATACATAAGCTTTGTGTGAAATTTGCAAAAGATACACTCAGACGTTTCGGAACCTATAAGTAAGAAACTCCCACAGAAAGTGACTTATATATATATATATATTTATATATATATATATATATATATATATATAAATATATATATATATATATATATTTATATATATATATATACATATATGAGTTGAGCATATTGGGAAGTGATACACGAATTACCATTAGCATATTAAGCGATGCTCTTTGTGAAAACCAACCGAGCTTAGGTATTTCGGACGATGTCAAACATCGTTAATTCACAACTCGCAGTGCAGCAGCCGTTTAGCGTAATGGTTAGGAGCCTTGATTGTCGTACGGTCGGTAGGGTTTCGATCCTGGCTTGAGGTAATTACCTCTCTAGCCGCACTGATGAGCTGTGATACAGCGAAACAGTACTGTACGTGGATGACTATATATATATATATATATATATATATGGCTGGTAATAATGAATTTTAGGAATTTAGTACGGAATCGGGAAAAATATTGTAATCGTCCCATCACTAAGATAGATAGATAGATAGATATGGAAATGTTTTGCTTAATAGAAAAAAATGGGGAAAATGCTTTGAAAATTCTGTTGGTTTTGTGTTTGAAACTGCGAGTCTTCGGGCCAGACGAACCATTGTCCTCCGTTGAATGGAATCCTCATCAAAAAGCATTCGATTAGATACACTCGGAAATGCGAACAAACTATAAAAAATCTAATATAGATCGTTGGTCGCTCTAAGAACCAACTTGCTGACATCAAGATTGATTACCTCCCTTGCAACTCTTCTTCCGCGCCACCTTGCGGTCATCGTTGTTAATATTACCATACTCACATCTGACTTCCGCTTCCTGGAGAAAGGCTTATATTTTTTATTTACCCTTTTTTTTATATATATATTTAACTTATCTTTTCTATTTCTTTTTGTTTCCTTTTTCCGTCTGTTTTTCTGTACATAAGAGCGGTCGTGGTGCCTGCGGACGGTTCACCTAGAAATTAGATTTCATTATGAGAGAGCCACTGTTCAAAATTGGATATTACGGGCAACTCCCTTTTTTCTGTTTACGTAGTCTCTCTTGTGGAGAAATAACAGCCGATTTACAATTTTTAATCTATGAACAAACAGTGTCTGTGAGGTGACGGAGGGGAAGGATGTGATATTACAGGGCAATAGATAAGGGTCAGGTCGGTCCCTACAGTTGCTTTTTCCCAATATTAATATCGAGCATGTAAAAAGGGGCCTACACATTCACAATCAATTATGATGCACCGGTAACCATTTGAAATGGCCCTTTTATCTTCAGAGACGCCATGATTTTTTCTACATGTCTTAATAATTTTGTTAATCTCATTTTATAAAAAAACTAGCTGTACACACTAATGATGGGACGATATCAATATTTTTCCGATCCTGATACAATTACCGATTCTGTTTTAAATGACCGATTCCGATATAATTACTAATTCCGATTCTTTTTCAATCTTTAAATATTTATGTAACAGAGGTTATTTTGTTTTTTTTGTTTTTTGTTTTTTTGTTGTTGCTTTTTTTTTTTTTTTTTTGTATTTTTTTTACTTTTTTCGGATTACCGCAAACCCCCACTTTAATATTCACATATATCTTCGCAAATGTAAAAATACATTTGTAGATGTTGATCTACGGATTTTAGCTTTATTCATAGTTTAAAATCTATAAAAATATAGCATTTTATCATTGGTGCCAACAATGGAAAATTAAAATTTAAACAAACAAACGAAAAATAAATACAATTAAAGAATCGTTTTGGGGATGCGAAAATAGGGGAAAAAATTTGGATTTCCATATCGATTTCAATACCTCAACAAGTTCCGATTTTTCCGATTCCCGATTCCAATTCCAATTCCAATTAAGTATCCAAACACTGGTACATACCCCGCGTTATCCTATAATCTATTTATTCGCGATTAGTTTTGCTTTTTTATCTTTTGAAACTACGTTGTTTCTTTTTCTTAAATTGTATTGTTTTACTAATGGAAGAGATAGACTCTGAAACGATGCATATTCTCTCCTGAGGACCCAACATTATATAGAGACTGGAATGGATTATCTCACATGTGAAAAACACTAAATAAACTTTATTATATACAAATCTACAGGGAGATATAGGCCTCTAAATGGTACGTATTCTCTCCTGATGACCCAACATCATCTGGAGAACGGAATGGATTACCTAACAGTTGAAAAACAGCCAATAAACTTTATTATTATTCAATCTCTAAATATTTATGTAACAGTTTTTTTGTTTTGTTTTGTTTTTTTTTTATTTTTTCCGATTACCGCAAAACCCCACTTTAATATTCGCTTATATCTTTGCAAATGTAAAAATACATTTGTAGATGTTGATCTACGGATTTTAGCTTTATTCATAGTTATAATCTATAAATATATAGCATTTTATCATTGGTGCCAACAATGGAAAATTAAAATTTAAACAAACAAACGAAAAATAAATACAATTAAAGAATCGTTTTGAGGATCGGAAAATAGGGAAAAAAAATTGGATTTACATATCGATTTCGATACCTCAACAGATTCCGATTTTTCCGATTCCAATTCATATTAATTGTCCAAACACTGGTACATATCCGGCGTTATCCTATAATCTATTTACTCGCAATTAGTTTTGCTTTTTTATCTTTGGAAACTACGTTGTTTCTTTTTCTTAAATTTTATTGTTTTACCAATGGAAGAGATAGACTCTGAAACGGTGCATATTCTCTCCTGACAACGCAACATTATATAGAGACTGATATGGATTATCTCACATGTGAAAAACAGTCGATAAACTTTATTATATACAAATCTACAGACAGTGGTAGGCACCTAAATGGTGCGTATTTTTTCCTGATGACCCGACATTATCGAGAACAGGAATGAAA
>NC_136498.1:108027922-108032922 GCF_053919585.1 Euprymna scolopes
AAAGTTATGGGGCGAGGACTGGGATGGTAGACACCTTAGGGCTACCCAGAACATTTGTCTCAGTTCGACAGCTACCGAAATGACCCAGTTTCTGTAGGACTGACCATCGCAGCAGAGCCTCGACTGATGTTCCAGATACACCCAGACACTAGAGATGCACACACACACACACACACACACACACACACACACACACACACACATACATACACACATACATACATACATACAAATGTATCCGCATCACACTTTATGAGCAGCAAAGTAAACTTGAATGAAATCAAAATGAAATTATTTTAATTTAATTTCCACCATTTAATAGCTAAGCTAGTTCTATTAATAAAGTCGTAGTTTTATTAAGTTTTAGTTAATTAACTAGTTTTATTAACTTTTAGTTAATTAAGTTTTAGTTAATTAACTAGTTTTATTAAGAAGAGATTGAATTGCTGTTACACATGGGTGCTCAGGATGGCCCTCAATACATCATGGAGGAGTCACGCAGCAAACCAACAGCTTTATGGTGACCTACCACCAGTATCACAGAGAGTACTGCAGAGAAGGATGAGAGTAGCCGTTCACTTCGTAAGACACAGCGATGAGGAAGCCAACAAGCTAGTTCTCTGGATACCAACAGATGGACGCCCAAGCCGTGGTAGAAGAAGAATGATCTAATTGACAACCTGCTACAAGGACACAGGATTGGAAATTGTTCGGAGCCCGCAAACTGTCATGCGAGATCGAGAGAATTGGAGAAGCCGTGTAGATTCGGTGGTAAAGCGTCCTGAAAGACGACGGAGATGAGATGAAGATTTATCAACTTATGCTCATTAGTTTATAGAAAATACTATTTTAATTATTTTTTCTGTAATTCAACCCAAACGAAACACAGTGTCATTTTAACGTAAGGGGTTACAATTTGAAACCAAATTTGCCGGGAAACTGTGTAGAGAGTTGATCATCGAAGTGTCTGTTCACATTACACTTGAACTTCTGCATGCCAGTACAGTTAGGGAAGCAGGGACCCGGAAGGGAATTCCAAAGTCTAGCAGTTCGAGAGAAGAAACTGCTTGAGTAGAAGGCTTTCTTACATCTAGATATGTCTATGGTGTAAGGGTGGGATTTTGTTGCTTTGCTGTTTAGTCGGGGGTATTTACGTCGAAAGGGCACAACTGCTTCGAGTTCGTCGAAGCACATCATTCCATTAAAATATTTGCAAAGCACGCCCATGGATGCAGCATTTCAGCGATTTAGTTTATGGAAAAGAAACTCTACGTAAGTTTTAACAAATTTTAAATATGGCGTAATAAATAGGTAGCTCATTTAATTAGAATAGGTAATCTAATTATAGAATTATTAATGGAAACAATAGACACAATTTTCACTTTACATTTTGAAAAATGGCCACTCATTAAAATTTTCTCGAAAGATTTCCCCTTTACTGAACAACTAGCCTGAGTGCCCGGCGTTGCCCGGGTGTTTGCGGTGTGTGTTGCGCAAAAAAAAAAAAAGTTGTAGTAGGCAGGCAGGCAGACTCGAACCTGTGACGTGAAGACGGAAAAGAAAGTGGAGATGTGTGTAAGAGTGTTGGTTGTGCAAAACAAAAATGAAAAGAAAAGAAAATTGCGAGCGTAAAAAAAAAGAGAGAGTAGTAAGCAGGTGAAAAACCGTAACACACCAGAGGAAAAGGAGGTGAAAAAAAAAAACGGTTTATCGATGCGCCCACCGCGATTGTGGTGTCACGGGCCGTCGAAATAACGTCTTTTATGCAAAGTCGTTGACGCGAGGTTTGAATGACTTGCAAAAATGTAAGCGAAAAAATCGACCCCCTCCTTGTAGAAAACTGTCTAGTTGAGGGTGAAGGAATTAATTTTTCGATATTTGTCGTCCGAAGGGTCGAGCTTCATAAGGATACCGATCTCATGAAAATCATTCGCCTCTGTCAAAATTTTTATGCAGACATACCAACATACATGATGATTGCAACGTCTTGTCAGACGAGTGCCACTCCCTCAGACATTTAAAATCCATGAGCCCAAATGCCTGAGGGAGTATCTATACAAAGATGATGTTACAGAGTCTTAGCTTTGTACGACAGCTAAGTCTCTCTCTCGGTTCAAAATGTTGAGATCCAGCAACAAGCAAGAGCAAGATAGCCGGCAACAAATTAAACTGCAGACCAGCTTAATGCGGGTACTGGTCTCCCGCTTTATGGTTTTTTAAATCAGAGATTTGCTTCTCCTAGAAAGGTTGCCTTCACTACGGCTTACGGGAGTCCTCTCCACCCCAATACACATATACACACACACAAATATACACGGTGCTAGTTGGCCGTTGACCCAGAAAAAGAGTTCATTCGCCCTTTGGAAGGTCTTGTTTTTAATCCTCCAGGGAGACTAGCCGCCCTCCTCAACAAACAAGTCTGGTGGGGGAACCAGTTTAGTCGCCGGTGACCCGACCATGAGGCAGGTAGTACTGGGTTGCATGGTACCAGTAGCATATGACATGACCTGACACAACATACATACATACACGCATACCGATCTCATGAAAATCCGTCGCCTCTGTCAAAAGTTTTAGGCAGTCATACCAACCTACATACATACATGCATACATACAAACAGACAGGTTAGATTTATATTATAGAAGACAGAATAAGTGAAGTATAGTATCAGAACAGATACTACACTTTTTCCAAACCAAATGGCCAAAGAGTTTAAGTACAGCAACTCGGTTGCCAGAATAATGCCTGGCTAATATAAAAACGCTGTCCGGAAACCTTGCGAAAAAGAAAGAATAAATTATAAAAGACAACGTCGCTTCGGAGCCATTTTTGAAACAATTATATTAACAAAGCTTTCAAAAGAAAGAGACATCTGAATTAGGTTAGGCTACTTTCGTATCAAAATATAATTATTTCATTCAAATCTAATTCGGAATAATGAGGATATTTTTAAATAAGTGTCACCTTATCAGGCTGCGTATTATTGTCTGCGATGAAATTCAATTAAAACTGTGTTCCTTAATGAAAAGCCTAATGTTTGCGAATGCGGCGAAAATTGTCTTTATTCAGGGAAAGATGGCGGCGGCGGCCTAAAACGGAAGTAGCGAAAGCTCACGAAAAGGACAATCGATAGGCGAGGATAAACACGTTTGTTAGTGAATAATTTTTTTCTTTCTATTTATCAACCCTGTCCGTTTCTCTGACTCTCTCTCTCTCTCTCTCTCTCTCTCTCTCTCTCTCTCTCTCTCTCTCTCTCTCTTTCTCTCTCTCTCTTTCTCTTCTTTCTCTCCCTCTCTCTCTCTTTTCTTTCTCTCTCTCTTACACACATACTTAAACGCACACACACACACACATATATATATGTGTGTGTGTGTGTGTGTGTGTGTGTGTGTGTGTGTGTGTGTGTGTGTGTGTGTGTGTAAGTATAAATCTCTATGGCGGTTTTACCAAAAATGTACGACTAAAAATTATGTACGATCAATGTACGACTTATTGTCGCTAATTAAAGCAACTTCGACACAGACGACCGACTGGGTTCGTCAGCGTCAAATTTATGGAAAAACAATCTTGTAAAAACAGAGTAAAACGAATTTACTCAGAAGTTTCAAGAGGTTATTTTTTGGCAAATATCTTTTTAAGTCCATACCTAAAAAGATATTTACTAAAAAAAAAAAAAAACTTGCGACTTTTATTAAATATTCCCTCTTACACGAGTTCACAGCGCAAATATCTTGTTATTCAAATAAAAAAGAAAACGACTTTACTTAAAGTCGCGATTATTTTTGGCAAATTGAAACATTTTTTTTTGCAATCTACTGTGACATTTTTTTTTGCAATCTAGTGTGACATTTTTTTTGCAACCTAGTGTGACATTTTTTTTGCAATCTAGTGTGACATTTTTTTTTGCAATCCAGTGTGACATTTTGTTTTTTTGTTTTTTGCAATCCAGTGTGACATTTTGTTTTTTGCAATCTAGTGTGACATTTTTTTTTACAATCCAGTATGACATTTTTTTTGCAATCTAGTGTGACATTTTTTTTGCAATCTAGTGTGACATTTTTTTTGCAATCCAGTGTGACATTTTTTTTTGCAATCTAGTGTGACATTTTTTTTGCAATCTAGTGTGACATTTTTTTTTGCAATCTAGTGTGACATTTTTTTTGCAATCTAGTGTGACATTTTTTTGCAATCTAGTGTGACATTTTTTTTTGCAATCCAGTGTGACATTTTTTTTTTTTTTTTTGCAATCCAGTGTGACTTTTTAAAAATCTTTGTAAAAAGAAAAAAAAAGGTTATTTTTTCTCCATATTTATAATATTTTGATTAGAGAAATTCCCTTCTGGGCCAAAGTATCGTAGGTTTTCAACAAGAGATGCCACATACAAATTCAATACATCTACCCTGAAAGCCACTACCTTATGGAGCTTAAGACCATAATTTCTGGCACATTCACTCGTGATAAGAAAATGCTACATTGCATCCGATGAGCATCACCATCACAATCGCCACATCTACAGAAGAAGGAGTTCCTATTTTTTCTCTCTCGATATTAAGTGCTCTCACCGTTACCAGTTGATGTCGGGACAAATTCTATATTTTCCTACGATATTTTGCTTGTACCACCATTAACTGTTATTACATACTTACACGTGCCATACTATTTCCATTCTCCCTTCCACAAATAATAAACCCTTCCGAGCCTTATTCTGGCCATTCTAATTGGCTAAGCTCTGACCATTCTTACATTCTGGAATACAATTCTCCCCCTTTTATAAACAAACGGTTACTAAAAATGAAAGATGGCGTCACTAACAGACATATTATTACGCCCGTCGATGCGTCGGATACAAAAAAAAAACAAAAAAAACACGTTATGTTTTTTACTAAATTACCAGAAACAATATTAAATGTAATTAGATATTTACTGTATTCCTATTTTTCCCGTCCAAAACAATGCAAAGTTATATATATATATATATATATATATATATATATATAT
>NC_136498.1:108035422-108040422 GCF_053919585.1 Euprymna scolopes
ATATATATGAAGTTGGTGCAAAAATAATGTCGTTTTTTACATGAACTTGACATAATTTGTGCACAAACCTAATATGTATAGCGAGAGAGAAAGAAAGAGAGAAATATAAGAAGAAAATAAGAAATAATTTCAGATTACAGATTGTATAATATTGTAAAACTTAATAGCCATATAAATATTAGTATGAATATTTATAAAATTTTATATTTATTAAATATTAGTATGAATATTTATATGGACAATCCCAACAAGATAAAAAAAAGCTCAATAAATGAGATATAGCAATAAGATAAATGAAAATATGAAATCAAATTCTTTAAATAACAATATTACAACAAATTTATTATTCGGCAAGGAATACAAAGATTTAAATATTTTTAAAAATATTTTATTAAATATTTTTCCTTATTTCAATGGATTTTCAATGAATAAAAAAGAACTTTAAATTTTTGTTTCCATTTTGTGTGTGGGGGGGGTGTTCACAATGAAAACAAAATTTTAAAGTTATATATATATATATATATATATATATATATATATATATATATATATATATATATATATACATTTTGTGAGTAGCTGTGTGAGAGAGAGAGAGAGAGATAGTTGTCTATGAACTGTGAAACGGCCCCCGTCGATTTTTTTTAAACGCCACACGAGTGTACTTTATGTGTCTGATCGGAATGCCTCTGATAAGTAATGAAAATCGATAATCGAATAAATCTGATTAAAGAAGGAACAGTCCAATTTCCAGCAAAGTTAACACCCTTATACAATCTAACATCCTAAGTGCATTTGAGAAGTGTTATCATCGCACAAGCAGAAGGGTCCGGCGTATAAAATCAACAATGAAAAGTACTATGGTTAAGCTTAAACATGGAAAAGTAAAGGATCAGTTGATAAAACTGGAAAAGAAAAGGACAAGATATTCTAGTAAAAAATATAATAAATTTATAATTTAAAATATTGCAGTATTAAGAATTTTTTTAAATTAAATTTATAACATTATATAATCAATTCTTAATACTGCAATATTTTAAGTTATAAATTTATTATCTTGTCCTTTTCTGTTCCAGTTTTAACAACTAGTCCCTTACTTTTCCATGTTTAAGCTTAACCATATTACTTTTCATGCTCGCATTTTTCTCTTGTAATACATGACTTTTCTTGGCTTCGAATAAATTCACTTGTTCTTTGTTTAATTTCAGTCTTATTTTTTACCCCCATAAACACATATGTAATAGCAATACGGCACTCGGCTGCTTTCAATAAAATACCCCCAATTACCTCCCTTTCATGTTTTAATTAGTGAATTAGTAGTAACAGTAGTCGCTGAAGCGACGTGGTTGCTATGGAAAACAGTCATAAAAAACGTCGCTCATATTATATTTTCTTACGATTTTGAAGACCATCGTAACTTTTGTTTTACTGAACAAAAATTGGAAAATATTTTTTCACAATATAGCTGAGAAGGTGATCTATAAACTGTAATAAGTGATTAAAATTTGATCGAAAAATGAATGAGCGGTGAAGCTTTAAAGCAGTTCTAACTCACTAAAACTGCCATAACCATTTATTCAAATACGGTAGTATTTAAATGATTTTATATATATATTTATATATATATATATATACACACACACATATATATATACACATATATATACGTACATATATATACATACATATATATACACACACATATATATATACACGTACACATATATATATACACATATATATATGCATACATATATATATATGCATACATATATATACATACATATATATACATACATATATATATAAATACATATATATGCATACATATATACATACATATATATATATACACACACACACACACACATATATATATATATATATATATATATATATATATATATATATATATATATATATATATATATATATATACAGACACTATCTGTACCTGCCACGCGTTGCTGTGGCTCAATTTGGCGCAACGGAAAAAAATTCAAAAAAAGAACATGCATATTTCTTATATGCTACTGTGTTTGAATGTGATGTGATGTGATGTGATGTGATATGATGTGATGTGATGTGTGTGTGTGTCTGTGTGTGTATGTGTTTGTGTGTGTAATTGTTTTCAAAATTAAATAACGCCGCCGCCAACACAAACCATGAACTCACAGACCGGAAATATAAATATAGATATATTTGTCAGTTTATCTCTAATTATATGTGTATGCTCATGTGTGTGTGTGTGTGTGTGTGTGTGTTTGTGTGTGTGTGTGTGTGTGTGTGTGTGTGTGTGTGTGTGTGTGTGTGTGTGTTATTGGACAATGTGCTCATTTCATTACACCAATCCTTTAATTGATGAAGCTCGATGTAACTACAGAGCATATACAAATAAATAATAAATGTCTATATTTCAAATTTTGGATGTTGACCATATTATCGTTTATGGTGTAAAAAAAAAACACAATTACAACTATTATATATATTACAGGTAGAAAGATAACCAAAAATTAAGAATAATTGAATTTCAACAGGGGTCGTTGATGGTGCTCAATCAAATAGAGCAAATTACTTTTTTATTCTTTTGAGAAGAGAAAAAATGCCATGACTTGCAAGAAGCAAAAATTAAAGTTCATACCTTTTACAGATTTCTGGATTGGGATTTTTTTTCTCTCCTCAAAATTTGAAAAGGTCGTATAGGGATCAAGTGTTAACCCTTAGGAAGGGGGAGGGGCTTGACAAACCAGAGTAAAACGTTAACGATACAAGACCTTTTAAATGTTTGCATTTTAATTTTTCTTGCCTGATGAAATCAAATATGATTGAAACGGTCTGCACATCGTAGCAAGATATGACTGTATTTACATAAAGAATTAAGTGCGCGTGTGTGTGTGTGTGTGTGTGTGTGTGTGTGTGTGTGTGTGTGTGTGTGTGTGTGTGTGTGTGTGTGTGTGTAAGAGGTTGCTACATTTGCATGACAATGTTTCGATTAAATCTGCTCTCAGTTTTTGTTTTATGTTTATTTTTTATTTTTTTACAGAGAAATGGCGGTGATTGGGTTTTGCTTTTCTGGTCGTAGTATTAAAATTATGTAGGTTGAGTTAGAGGAAATTAAGAGCAGGCCTTTTGTTAAATTCGAAAGCCTCGTCTCGCATGTTAAAAATAGAGTTATAATCAGGCTCGCCGTTCAGTCAAAATGCCTTCGCGGGTCAGATTCATAGATTGGCGACCCTTGGTTAAAGGTCTCTCTTTACACGGGTTTGGCAGGACAACCTGGCACGAGGACACGTCTCCCTAAACATAACCCCTGACTATATAATTAAATTAGCAATATATTCGAAGCCCAAATAAAATCTCCTTGGTAGGCTACCATACACCGTCTTATACGATGATTGGTGTGTTTTTTTCTATGTGATGTTGCATGTAGTAAGTTAGTTACTCCACCAGACTAGATGAATTCCTGTCATGGAATCCAGTAAGATATACTAATTGTTCGCTAACTGAGAGGAAGAGCAATAACAACTAGCAGGACCTGCGGAAATTTCACAGAGGCATCTTTCATATGTAATATATTGCTGCTATTCTAGCCCTTTTGTTAAAACTGTATCGCCCCACCCTTACTAAAATAATAACTTTGATATATTGCCTGAACTGATTATTTCATTACAAACACACTAATCAATTAACTCGCATTTCATCATTTTTCATAATTCTTGGATATGTTACTAATTTCGACAATCATTTTTCATAATTTTGACCCACGTTATCGTCTCCCTTACTAAAATAATAACTTTAATATATTGTTTCGGCTGATAATTTCATTAAAAACACATCAATCAATTAATATTAATAACTTCTTAAATGCCTACTGGAGAGAACTTGAATGCCTACTAGACACTGCCGTCCAGTGTCTAAGGTATCTCTGTACAAGGGTTTGTCAGGACAAACTGGCATGGGGATATTTTTCCATACAAGTAAACCCTGACTAAATATACAAAATAGCATAGTATCCGAAACCCAAATAAGGTTTCCTCGGTGTGGCTGCTGTAAACTTTCTTACGCGAAGATTGGCACATCTGGTCCATGTAGGGGCAACTCTAGATACCAAGAGAGGCTCTCACTACCAGCTCCCATTTCCTACCTCTCGGGAGCTGGTCCCCTTTCCCCTTCCCCTCATCCCTCTCCACAATAAAAACGGCCTCATGCCTAATTTGCTCTCGTTGGGAAACAAATAAATACCCAATATGATGTTGGCTATAGTAAATACTCAACCAGACTAGATTAATTCTTGTCCTGAAAACCAGTAAGATCAAGCAACTAAAAGAAAGATATACCATAATGTAGTTAACTGGTTAATAAGTTAAAGAAAAATTAATATCACTAACTTCTTGATTAACTCAACGTTTGATAGATAAAAGAGAACCGTAACGGAACATTCGATCATCGTTGCATCTCGTATAGGGATCATCGTATAGAGATCATCATATAGAGATCATTGTATAGAGATCATCGTATAGGGATCATCGCATAGAGATCATCGTATAGGGATCATCATATAGAGATCAAGTGTTAACCCTTAGGAAGGGGGAGGGGGCTTAATTTTTGAAAACTTTGCCCGAAGTAAAATGAAACAAACCAGAGTAAAACGTTAACGATACAAGACCAAATTTTTAATGGCCGAAATTTAAATTCTGTAAAAATGCAGGCCATTCGTTTTGGGGGACTTCCTACTGACATCGAAATTTACGTGTTTTCCACAGCAATAAAATGTCGTATAATTGCAACACTTATACGACATTTATACTATTATAATAAATCCGTATTGTTTGTTTATTCAAGAGATGTTGCGAGCCTGTCTCTGCTTTATCGTTATTTTCATAGCAAATGCTCTTCTGAGCTCCAATCTATGGTCCCCCCTCGCCAAACTTACACGTGTAACACTCGTCTATCTGAAACCACTATCAATAATTTTCCCCACTTTTTATCTGTGCCTAAAC
>NC_136498.1:108045422-108060422 GCF_053919585.1 Euprymna scolopes
TTGTGCTTATTTTCCGACGGTCAAAACGATCATTTTCATTAACAAGAAAAATAGTGGCACTTTGCAAACATCGTTTCACATTTGAATTATATATTATAAAGATTAGAAAGTAAAATAACGATGTTTTTTGTTTGTTTTTTATTTCTTTTTTTAAAATAAACGACCTTTCGACTTAAAACATCTTCACCAGATTCTGACTTTTTTTTTATGTCATCTTTCCGTTGGAGATATAAAAATCCTTCGTGGAGGGGTTAGTCTCGATGGGTTTAAATATCTGTGCCATACGTGTTGTTGCGTGGTATGGATTAATAAACTAATATTTGCAGTTTGTATTTTGTATTCAAATTATATTATAGAAATTAGAAAGTCAAATATTAATGTGTTTTTTTTTGGGGAAATCAAAAACCGTAAACAGAGTTAATATTTGAGATGAAATAAAAAGCACTTATTTGAAATCAAAATTTAAAATTCGGCAAGAACTTTCTTCTCAACCTAATCTCTATATTTAGTGAATTTTCATCTTTTTCAGGTGTATATAGATAAAGTTAAAAATATATGCACATATTACTTACGTTTTTGCAGTAATCCGCCCCATTACCAAAAGAACACTAAATTCAAAAATTAAAAAGAAAAAAATGGATTGGGATCAGTAAAAATAAATCTTAGAATCATTAGATCACAACTCACTATGTATCAGTATATAATCTTATATTATCAATCACTCTTCCTCCACCTGCATGTCGAGCTTTTTATTATATCGAAAAATCTCAATTTAAAGAATCCTTAGAGACTTTTTGATCTCCTTATATATATATATATATATATATATATATATATATATATATATATATATATATATATATATATATATATATATATAATACATATATATATTATACATATATATATATATATAATATACATACATATATATTATATATGCATATTATATACATATATATTATATATATATTATATATATATATCATATATACATATATACATATTATATACATAAATATATATTATATATACATATTATATACATATATATTATAGATATATTATATATATATTATAGATATATTATATATATATTATATACATATATGATGATGATTAAAACGTCTTGTGAGACGAGTGCCACTCCCTCATACATTTAAAATCCATGAGCCCAAATGCCTGAGGGAGTATCTATACAAAGATGATGTTACAGAGTCTTAGCTTTGTACGACAGCTAAGTCTCTCTCTCGGTTCAAAATGTTGAGATCCAGCAACAAGCAAGAGCAAGATAGCCAGCAACAAATTAAACTGCAGACCAGCTTAATGCGGGTACTGGTCTCCCGCTTTGTTTTTTTTAATCAGAGATTTGCTTCTCCTAGAAAGGTTGCCTTCACCACGGCTTACGGGAGCCCTCTCCACCCCAATACACATACACACACACACACACACACACACACACACACACACACACACACAAATATACACTGTGCTAGTTGGCCGTTGACCCAGAAAAAGAGTTCATTCGCCCTTTGGAAGGTCATATATATATATATATATATATATATATATATATATATACATATATATATATTATATATATATAATATACATATGTATAAATACATATATATATATTATATACACATATATATACATATATATACACATATTATATACATACACACACACAGACACACACATATATATATATATATATATATATATATTATATATATATAATATACATATGTATAAATACATATATATATATTATATACACATATATATACATATATATACACATATTATATACATACACACACGCAGACACACACATATATATATATATATATTATATACATATATATATTATATATACATATTATATGCATATATGTTATATATATATTATATACATATATTATATACATATTATATACATAAATATATATTATATATACATATTATATACATATATATTATATATATATTATATATCTATATATATATACATATATATATATTATATATATATAATATACATATATATATATACATATATATATATTATATACATATATATATACATATATATACATATTATATACATACACACACACACACACACATATATATATATATATATATATATATATATATATATATATATATATATATATATATATACGTGTCCGTAGATTACTGTTTTTAAAAATGATAAATAAATAAATACGCCCAAATAAAAAATGGGAGACTTTCTAAGGAAAACACCGGATCTTCGAGGCGGAGACGTTAACCTTAATATTGTTTAAAAAATCAACAACAACAACAACAACAACAACGTAAACAAGATAAATGATAAAAAGCTAAACAGTAAATTGTCTATGGCATCATAACGTAATGGGTTAGGACGCTAAACTGAAATACATAAGGTCTAGAGTTCGAATCCTAACAACAGTCAAGCTACGCACTGAAGAGAGGTAGGGCCCCGAAACACGCATGTCCGTAGATTTTTTTTTTTTTTTTTTTTATAAATAAATAAATACGCCCAAATGAAAAAATGGGCGACTTTCTAAGAAAAACACCGGATCTCCGAGGCGGAAACATTAACCTTAATATCGTTTAAAAAATCAACAACAACAACCACGTAAAACAGAAAAACGATAAAAACTAAGCACTAAATCGTCTATGGTATCATAGCGTAATGGGTTAGGGCGCTGGACTGAAATGCGTAAGGTCCGAGGTTCGAATTTTAACAACAGTCAAGGTACGCTGAAGAGAGGTAGGGCACAGAAACATGTATGTCCTAAGATTACTGCTTTTAAAAATTATATATATATATATATATATATATATATATATAAGAATACGTATCATGTATGTATATATATATAAGAAAACATATACATTTGAAAGCCAAATCACAATGAAAACAAATGTTTCACTGGTTTGAACTTTCTATCTACAGAATTTCGTACATTTTTTTCTTTTTTCTTCTCCTTTTCCTGGCATTTCCGAGATTTACGTAAGTGGCGTGAGTTCCTTATTAGAACCCTTATGTATGTGTGTGTGTGTGTGTGTGTGTGTGTTATATTATATATATATATATATATATATATATATATATATGAATATATATATATGAATATATATATATGAATATATATATATATTATCTATGTATATATATGTATATATATGTATATATATATATTATATATATGCATATATATTATATAGTATATATTATATATATCATATATACGTATATATATTATATATATGTATATATATATTATATATATATTATATATATATTATATCATATACATATTACATATACGTATATATGTATATGTATATATTATATATATATATTATATATGTATATATATGATATATATATATTATATGTATATATATATATATATATATATATATATATATATATATATATATACATTAGGAGACCGCATTGTTGTAAAATACGCTTAAATATAATATTTCGATTAATGCAGATTTTGTATTTACTATTATAATATATTAGACCCAATATATAGTAATGATTTAAAAAGTTTTAAAAAATCGTGCGCCACCACCGAGAATCGAAACCAAAACTATTAGCTTACGATTTACTATTTCTTTCGGCATTTATGCCTACGCTATGAAGACATGTTTGTTGCAAGGCTAAAAATTAAGATATGATCCAATAGCTATTACGTTACGCATGCATAATTGTAATGGCGTCGTTCGACCTTCACCTGGCAAATTCTATTTTTTTAATTTTCATACATTTGCACCGATTTTCCACCGTTCAAACACAAATATAAAGTTTAGCATGGGTTCGATTACCTTTATATTAAGTTTCATGTCTGTAGACCTAAAACTGACGGAGGAGTTTGCTAGGCAAAATTTTTTAAACAAATATATATGTACACACATCCCCCATACTTGCAAAACTCTTTAAACGTTGCCTTAAAGAGAAGTGGTTCCCAACACCCTGAAAAACCTCATCAGTATGCCCTGTATTTAAGAATTCAGGTGATGAGTCATCTCCTTCTCAGTGCAGACCAATAAGTCTCCTGTGTGTCATGAGTAAGCTGCTGGAATCCATAGAGAAGTAGTCAACCACCTCAACAGAAATAACCTCCTCAGTGACATTCAATGTGGTTTCCGTTCTGCCAGATCTACAGCAGATGTGCTTTTATATCTCATAGGATTAGCGAATCTCTTGACAAAGGCTTCCTCTCTAGGGCAATTGCTTTTGACATATCAAAGGCTTTCGATAAGTTATGGCATAAGGGCCTACTTCACAAGATTTTCAGCTACGGTATAACTGGAAATGTTTTCTCAATCATTAAATCATTTCTCTCCGATAGGCTCATAAGAGTAGTGGTTGATTGGCAGAAATCAGAGGCCCTCAATATTAATACTGGAGTCCCTCAGGGGTCAATCCTAGGCTCAACTCTCTTCCTGATCTACATCAATTATCTGCCAAAACACATATTTAAATCATTCGTTGGCATCTATGCTGATGACACGACCATCTATGGCAACACATCAAAGGCCGTAAATGACAAAGCTCTCTCAGATTCTCTCTTCTCTAGTCTTGAGCGCGTAGTACAGTGGGTGAGGAGGTGGCTGGTTACTTTTAATGCATCTAAAACCAAGCTCATATCTTTACATCATCAACGCTCTGATCCCCATCTGGCATCAATTGAAATGAATGGCTCTCGTCTAGGGGAAGCTCCATGTTTTGATAAGCTTCTGGGCTTGACCTTTACTCCTGACCTGAAATGGAACACGTACATCAAGTCAGTTGCCAAGGTCGCTGGAAAAATGGTAGGATCCTTCTACCGCTCCAGAAGATATCTCATCCCTAATCCAATTCTCTATCTGCAAGCCAAGCCAAGTACATCCAAGTATGGAGTACTGCTGTCACATCTGGACAGGAGCTGCTAAAAACAGCCTATCCTGCCTTGACAGAGTACAAAATAGGCTTCGTGGCCTAATGGGTGATGTCCTTTTCTCTTCCCTGCAACCTCTCTCCCACAGGAGAGACGTTACGAGCCTGTCTTTGTTTTATTGTTACTACCATGGCAAGTGCTCGTCTGAACCTCAATCTCTGGTCCCCCCCTCGCCAATTTTTCACGATAAACCCCCTCCTAGCTGAAACCACTGTCAAAGATTTTCTCCAAATTTTGCCAAAATCAAAACGTAGATTCCATGAACAAAGCTTCTTTCTTAGAAGTGTATGCCTGTGGAACTCTGTTCCGTTTGCCTGTTTCCCACCTGACTACAACCTGGTTGTCTTCAAGTCCAATGTAAACAAATTCCTAATGAACCGCCCCCTTAAGTAAGACACTTTATCAAATCTCCACACTAATGTACTGTACACACAATAACCCTTGTTCCTGAGTGGCTTCCGGGCCTTGATAAGTGGTGACTACCTTGTAAAAAAAAAAGCTATTCAAAAACAGGAAATAATGAATTCAACGAGATTGTTAGATAGTGCTCGATAATGCACGCTTAATGAAAATCGGTATTCAGTTTAAATCACCCTCCCCCGCTCTCCCAGTAACATAAAAATTAAGAATTGATTATATAATGTTATGAATTGAATTAAAAAAAAAAAAATTCTGAATGCTGCAATATTTTAAGTTATAAATTTATTATATTTTTACTAGAATATCTAGTCCTTTTCTTTTCCAGTTTTAACAACTAGTCCTTTACGTTTTATGTTTAGCCATATTACTTTTCATGCTTGCATTTTTCTATTATAATCCATGATTTTTCCAGGCTTCTAGTATATTTAGCTTGTTCTTTATTTTATTTCAGTCTTATTTTATTTTTTTATTTTTTTGCCCCTATAAACATATGTAATAACAAAGTACGGCACTCGTCTGCTTTCAATAAAATCTCCCAAATTATCTCCCTTTCATGCTTTAATTCTCTGTTTCACTTGTTACTTCTCTTTTCGAATTAGTAGCAACAGTAGTCGCTGAAGCTACGTGGTTGAAATCTGTCATAAAAAGCGTCGCTCACCTCCTTACATATTTTTACGATTTTGAACACCAGGAAATTCATCATAACTTTTGTTTTACTGAACGAAAATTTAAAATATAGCTGAGAATGTAATCTATATACTGTAACAACTGTTTGAAATTTGGTCGAAAAATGAGTGAGCGGTGAAGCTCTTTAAAGCAGTTCTAAATGACTAAAACTGCCACTTAACCATATATTCAAACACTACGGCCCCAACTGAAATTAATGGCTCTTGTCTCGATGAAGCATCCTGCTTCAACAAGGATCTGCGACTGACCTTCACTCCTAACCTGAAATGAAAACCTTACATCAAATCAGTTGCCAATGTCGCTGAAAAAATAGTTGAATCATTCTGCTGTATCTCAACGCAATCCTCTACCTGTATATGAGCCAAATGCGTCCTAACATGGAGCACTGTTGGTGGGGAGAAGCTGTTCAGAGCACCTTTCCTGCCTTGACTGGGTTCAAAACAGGCTTCAAAATTTGATAGCTAAATTATATATATATATATATATATATATATATATATATATATATATATATATATATTTCTGTGAAAATATGATTTTTCAATTATATTTAACTTTCTTTATATACTAATCCTTAATTTATGAATATTTTTTCTTTTGCCTCCTATTCCCCTTACCTCACCCTTTTTTTTTTAACCAAGTAAGATCTGTGACTTACTTGTGGTTTCATTAAATGCTTTTACATGCAAAATCCGATCCCGCATTTTGCTAATTCCTGCCCTCTGATGAGAAGGAGAGTATTTCTTCGAAACTCCGCGGATTAAGGACTATCCACTTATCTTGTGCTTCCTTTTTTAAAATTAAATATGTTTTTAACTCTTTTTCAAGATGTTTTTTTAACATGTTTTATTAATCATTTGTTCATATACATATATATTTAGATGTTGTTTGTTTTTGGTTTTAGCGATATGTTTTGAATGAATTCAATTATTTACGAAAGTGCATTTTTACCTAAATGCGAGTTGGGATTAATTTTCCCTTTAACCAATTTGGTACCCCCACATGGGGAGCGGTATATATATTATTTTATTTTATTTTTAAATGTAATTATCCACTGACACCTGTTTCGTCGTCTGCGACTCATCAGAGTTGCTGAATATAGCGAGATTCGAAAGATTCGTGAGGTTCCGATTTCGAATCTCGCTATATTCAGCCATGAGTCTGATGGGTCGTAGACGACGAAACACGTGTCAGTGGATAATTACATTTTAAAAATAAAATAATATAATATAAATATGTGTGTGCGTGCGTGTGTGTGTGTTGTGTGTGTGTGTGTGTGTGTTTCTCTCTCACACCCACTTTTTGTACTTAACCAATTGACAACTGAACTCAGCAAGCGCGTTATTTTATCGCACACAATAAACAGATAAACACGTTCTCTCGTATATAAAAACAGGCTCTCCCCTTTTTACCACTTCCGTCTCTACCGCTGAGACAAATACGCGTCCGCTTGTTTTTAACCATAAAAGCATCTAGGCTTTTGTAAATAGAAGTATGCTCTCACACACACACACACACACACACATATATATATATATATATATATATATATATATATACACACACACTACGGCATTCCTTAGACAGCGATTAAAGACAGCCCTCGCTTTCGATGGAAAAGACAGAAAAGCAAAATCGAATCTTTAACCTCTTTACCGACCAATAAACAAAAGTAGAAAAATATTCACATCGTATTAAACAATCTACACTTACTATTACGCTGTCTGATAGTCTCTCTCTCTCTTTCCCTCTTTCTATCTCTCTCCTTCCCTCTATCTCTCTCTCTTCACATATATATATATAATGGTAATTAGTAAAAATCTGAAAAGAGTGCTCAATACTATTGCAGAGCAAATATATATTTTTTATTACCGTTTTATATGAATGTACTTCAAAGGTAAATAAAAGCAAAAAGGCGTTACTGATAACGCACCCTATATATATATATATATATATATATATATATATATATATATATATATATATATATATATATATATATATATATATATAATGTGTGTGTGTTTATATATGCCTGTGTATAGTCTATAGTCTTTCTAGGAGAAGCAAATCTCTGATTTAAAAAACCATAAAGCGGAAGACCATTACCCGCATTAAGCTGGTCTGCAGTTTAATTTGTTGTTGGCTATCTTGCTCTTGCTTGTTGCTGGATCTCAACATTTTGAACCGTGAGAGAGACTTAGCTGTCGTACAAAGCTAAGACTCTGTAACATCATATTTGTATAGATACCCCTCAGGCATTTGGACTCATGGATTTTAAATGTCTGAGGGAGTGGCACTCGTCTGACAAGATGTAACAATCATCATAGTCTATAGAAGCTTTGATTATTTGATAAAAAGATAATAAAATAAGATAAATATAATAAATAAATAAAACGTGTATATGTATATATATATATATAACTGTTTTATTTATTTATTATATTTATATATAAAGCTGAACGTCTGTGTGTGTGTGTGTGTGTGTGTGTGTGTGTGTGTGTGTGTATGTGTGTCTGGCTACGAATAGGCTCCTATATGGTTGACTATTATAGAAAACTGATTACATATAATGATAGAAGATGTATCGAGACACAGGAATGGGTATGTTTGATCTGGCATAATAATGATTCATTAAAATTGTGGGGTCTGCGTACGCGCCTGGGACACAAAGTATGAAAATAAATAATTTAATAATTAAAAAAAAAAATGTTTACAAGTGTTTTTGATATAGATGTACATAATAATACTTTGATAAGTATGTTTTAACTTAAATATGGATGGTATAATAAAATTGTGGCGTCTGCGTTCGCGCCTGACCTCCATAGAATGGAAATAGGCACAAACTTTAATACTTTTCATATCTATCTGCGTAAGTATACTTTGATAATTATGTTTCAGTTTGAAGAAATATGGTATAATAAAATTATGGGGTGTTTGTTCGCGCCTGACCTCCATAGAATGAAAATATGTCACAAAGTTTAACAAGGTTTTTTAATATAGTTCCACAGAATATTGTGATAAGTGTTTCAGTGTGAACAAATTATGGGGTTTATCTATTTTATTTTTACTTTCATCATATTTTGCTTTGGTTTTGATACCCCCAAATTCGAAGCTATCTCTTTACAACCCTTCCTTTTCATAACTTATCATATTTTCATAAATCAGGGTCCATTTTCTATGGTCTGTTTTTGAACTCAGTCAACGACGTGTACTTTTGCTAGTATATATATATATATATATATATATATATATATATATATATATATATATATATATATGTTTGTGTGTGGGGGGTTAAAGAATACGATCGATTCTTTAAAATGGATAATGAGAAGCATTAGGCTTCGAAATACCATGATATAAAGAGTTTTACTTATCCTACACCTCCCATTAATGTATCATCCTTATTGAATAAACGAATAAGTCTGTATACATTAGTATATATTTTTATATTGTCATTTTTTATTTGTTCATATTCTCTCTCTCTCTCTCTCTATATATATATATATATATATATATATATATATATATATGTATGTATATATATATATAATTATTATAATAAAATATAGATTTTATTATAATAATTATATATATATATATATATAATTATTATAATAAAATCTATATTTTATTATTAAATATTATTTTATGTGCATATGTATACATATATATATATATATATATATATATATATATATATAGTTAACTTCAGCGAAATGTGTTCTTATAGTGCTAATAACATGACAGAACAATAACAAATGGAAATTGGCTAGTCAGAACCCAAGTTTGTCATGTCAGTTTGAATAATATTTAATTTAACTTTTAAAATTTAACAAGATAACATTAACAAATGAAAATTGGCTAATCAGAATCAAAGTTCGCTCTGATAGCTTAAATGCTACTGAAGTCCAACCATTAAAATCTCACGAGATAACTTTATATGTTGGAGATATAAGCGCTGCAGTAGTGCTGATTGTGGTGTTGTTTGGTTTGTTGAGAGTAGTGTTTATTCAAAGGCGCCGTGCCATACAAACTGAAGGCTCTCCCCACCCGGACCATATGATGCTGCTTTTGCTAAAAAGCAAATAATGAGCATCAGCAAATGAAGAGGCTGCATTTCTCTCTCTCTCTCTCTCTCTCTCTCTCTCTCTCTCTCTCTCTCTCTCTCTCTCTCTCTCTCTCTCTTTCTCTCTCGCCCGTTCCTCTGCAAAATGTTAAGGTAACTCTGCTTTGATAACATTTCCCTTCGTGTTTTGATTGTGTGGCCGTCAACTCCGACAATAGACTAAAGGCAAACAGGCATCGCCTTTTCATGAGAAACACCTGTAGATAAAAGCGAACTAAAAACTTACTCAGGCCCTGCCCCGACCATCAATAGTTTGTTTTTCTCGACCTCCTCCTTCTAACATCTCCTTCAACACACTCTTTATCCTCTTCTTCTTCTTCTTTTTTTTATTATTATTATTATTATTATTATTATTATTATTATTATTATTATTATTATTATTTGCAATGTTTACTCTCTTGACCTTTTTCATGGGTGGATTTTGTTTTCTCTCATCCTCGTTTGCCTCGTCTTTTTCTCATCGTCGTGAATTGCTGCCCGTCTTCATTTTATCCATCTTCCTCTTCTCCATCCACTCTCTCATACATACACATATACTCTCTCTTTCTCTCTCTTTCTCTCTCTTTCTCTCCCCTCGTAAGTCTCTCTCTCCCTCTCTCTCTCTCTCTCTCTTCCTTTCTACCAAACTCCTCCTGTCATATCTCTCTCTTTCTTCCCTCACATACTCTCTCCCTCTCTCTCGCACATGCACTCTCTCACTCTCTCTCTAAATCTGTCTCGAAATCTCTCTCTCTAAATCTCGCTCTCTAAATCCCCTCTCTCTCTCTCTCTCTCTCTCTCTCTCTCACACACACACACACACACACACACACACACACACACACACTCGTTCTCTTCTTAAAAGTTTTCGATTTGTTTTTCTATTACGAATATTTGCTTTACTTTTGTCTTTTTTACTTAAAAGTTTGTTGGCTTCAAGTATTTATCATAGTCTGGCATCCCTGATCTCTCTCTCTCTCTCTCTCTCTCTCTCTCTCTCTCTCTCTCTCTCTCTCTCTCTCTCTCTCTCTCTCTCTCACTCACTCTTCCCCCCTCCGTCGTTAGTTTTTTCCTTTCTACTCAACTCCTCGTGTCATCTCTCTGTTTTTCTTTCACTCACATACTCTCTCCCTCCCTCTGCATTCCCTCTCTCTCTCTCTCCAATCCTCTCTCTCGCATATGCACTCTCTCTCTGTCTCATCCGTTCTCTCTCTCTCTCTCTCTCTCTCTCTCTCTCTCTCTCTCTCTCTCTCTCTCTCTCTCTCTCTCTCTTCTCCTCATTACTTTTTACCTGCCCTCATATATATATATATATATATATATATATATATATATATATATATATATATATATATATATATATATATGTTTTATTTCGCCGGATTTGTTTACTACACTTTCTACTACATTTTATTTTATTTCATACCAGCGAGGAGGGAGGGTCAGGCTTTGCCTGGGCGTAAAATACGCTTAAATATTTTTTCATTTGTCCAAATTTCGCATATATTATTATAGAGTCGTTATAAAAGTAAAAAGAAGTATTTGGATGCCATCAGCTAGAATCTAAACGAATAACAAAATTGTAGCATTCAAAGCTGGTAACGTTACCACACATGAACTGATTAAAAATTAAAAATAAACTAAGATAAATGTACAAAATGTATAACGATTTTTTTTCAATTTCGGCCCAATTTTGACCCATTTTTGAACCCTTAAAACTATTTTAACCGGTTAAAGACCGATAAAATAACGGTCCATAAACAATCCAATCATTTGAACCCCTAGCGCCGCTCTGCAACTTTTAGTTTCGGAAGAGATAGAGTTTGAAAATACTGTGACAGACAGACAGACATATAGGCTTTTATGTATTAGATTGCTCAACTTTTATCACCCGTTTTATAATCTTTAGCTAGCTGTATAATCTCTTACAATCCGTATCTATCTACTCCCTATGTCATTTACCTCCGTATCCAGCTCTATCTTTTCATGCGTTCTCTATATAGTGTCCCAACCCGCCC
This sequence comes from Euprymna scolopes, assembly GCF_053919585.1. Taxonomy (NCBI): domain Eukaryota; kingdom Metazoa; phylum Mollusca; class Cephalopoda; order Sepiida; family Sepiolidae; genus Euprymna; species Euprymna scolopes. The sequence continues at coordinate 108,057,629 of NC_136498.1, forward strand.
CCATATTATATAACTCCCCTCTATTCTATCTTTCTATTATAATCTCTGAATTCTAATCCCCCTCTTGTCTAGCTCTCTATTCTAATCTATATGTTCTAATCTCTCGCAAGTTCCCAACTAACTAAAACACACCCACTTTAATAATAGTTTAATACCCTCAGATGCCCTGCTTTCCCCTCGGCCATCACTCCTCTATATACCAGATACATTAATATAGCTCTAATTATCCCCCTATCTTCATGTCGCATTAAAATGTTTACAACCTAGCCCCTCCCCAACCTTCTTCTAATGAGAAGCATGAGGCTTTGAAACACCTAGGTATAAAGAGCATCTAACACCTCCCGCAATTACTTCTTTATTACGTCGACAAATACATCTATGAATGCCAACATATTTGTCTATAATTGCTTTGTTTTGTCTGCAATTGCTTTGTTTTGTCTATAATTGCTTTGTTTTGTCTGCAATTGCTTTGTTTTGTCTATAATTGCTTTGTTTTGTCTACAATTGCTTTGTTTTATCTATAATTGTTTTGTTTTGTCTATAATTGGTTTGGTTTGTCTATAATTGCTTTGTTTTGTCTGCAATTGTTTTGTTTTATCTATAATTGGTTTGTTTTGTCTATAATTGGTTTGTTTTGTCTATAATTGCTTTGTTTTGTCTGCAATTGCTTTGTTTTGTCTATAATTGTTTTGTTTTGTCTACAATTGCTTTGTTTTGTCTATAATTGTTTTGTTTTGTCTATAATTGTTTTGTTTTGTCTATAATTGTTTTGTCTACAATTGCTTTGTTTTGTCTATAATTGCTTTGTTTTGTCTACAATTGCTTTGTTTTGTCTATAATTGCTTTGTTTTTTCTTCAATTGCTTTGTGTTGTCTACAATTGCTTTGTTTTGTCTATAATTGCTTTGTTTTGTCTACAATTGCTTTGTTTTGTCTATAATTGCTTTGTTTTTTCTTCAATTGCTTTGTGTTGTCTACAATTGCTTTGTTTTGTCTACAATTGCTTTGTTTTTTCTTCAATTGCTTTGTTTTGTCTACAATTGCTTTGTTTTGTCTACAATTGCTTTGTTTCATCTTTAATTGCTTTGTTTTGTCTATAATTGCTATTATATACGAGATGCCTTCAATAAGTTTCCAAACTTTTTTGTATGGGCACTTTTATTGATCGTACACGCATGAAACTCTAGTCCCCTTTGAAGTAATCTCCTCCGGCTGCAATGCACTACTTGTATCGTTCTCACAACTTTTGGAAGACCTCATGGAAGTCCTCTTGTGTGAGCCTGTTTATAACCCTCATCACATCTTCTTTCATCTCCTCAATTGTCTCACAACGACAGCCTCTAAGGTTTTTCTTGGGCTTAGGGAATAATTAAAAGTCACAGGGAACAAGGTCTAGGCTATAGAGAGGGAGAGGAACTGTCTTGATGCCCATCTTTGTCATGACAACGTCTTTCTTTCTGAACTTCTCTGAGCACCTTTCGAACAAACTTCACGTAAATCTTCCGCATCTTCAGTTCCTTACGATTAATGATGCACAGTTCCCACACTGACATCAAACTGTGCACTTTTTATCTCTATAGACACACGACGGTCCTCATCCATGAAATTCTTTATTTGGCCAATCAACTTTGGTGTTCTGAGTTCCTTACTCCTCCCACAAATCTTATTATTTTTCACAGACTCCCTATGGTCTTGATGAGGAATGACTGGAGTAAAGAAAAAAAAGGAAATAAGGCTGCGGAGTCTTAATGTGCTAATGATTGGATGTTTTGTATTCCAGGTTTTCCCAAACATTATTGATATCGCTTGCTCTAAGCATTCGACAGAGTAGAGGCTGGTGGTTATAAAGTTTCAATTCTCGTCTTGATGGTAAAGTTTCGATCCCAGCATGAGGTAGTTGCTTGTCTTGCCACACTAAAGAGCCATGATCCATGATATAGAGAGACAGTCTGTTTGTAGAGAACTACACACACACACACACAAGACACACACATATATATATATATATATATATATATATATATATATATATATATACCAGATTTCCTGTTCTTTCACTTTGATCTGGCTTTTCTCTATTTTCCCCTGATTCCCTTTTTCGATTCTCTTTTCTCTAACATATTGTTCTTTTCTTGCTACTCCCTTTCTCTCTTCCCGATCTCTTACCAAATTCTCATACAACACATCAACATATGTAGTCTTATAAAAACATACACCCTTAGAAAAATAAAAGATCAACACCCAAAACACACAATATATATATATATATATATATAGTCATCCACATACAGTACTGTTTCGCTGTTTCACACATATATATATATATATATATATATATATATATATATATATATATATATATATATATATATATATATATATATATATATATATATATATATATACTTAAAGGCGTTGGCCAGGATTTCTTTAACCTATCGACAGGCAAACTGAACTAACCTATTATTAATTTATTTTTTGGCATTTAGCGCTATAGAGTTATTTCCCTTGCCTGAGAAGGACACGAACTGATTGACCCTTGTACGGAAATTGTTCATCATCCTATTGCATCCTGAAACTCCTTACACAACCGGTGCACAACCTTTTCGTCTCTTGTTTAAGTAAACTCCCGTAAAACACATGTGCTGAAAAGAAAATATTTGGTAATCCATCTATGAACACTAAAAGATGGGGTAAACTAAGATACGATCCGCCGCCCTTTTCTACGCGAACCGTCGCCCAATTCTATTCAAATTATTTGAATACTAGTATACCCACAGCAAATCGTCGTTGTC
>NC_136498.1:108065422-108067922 GCF_053919585.1 Euprymna scolopes
TGTGTATATTTGTGTGTATCTCTCGTTCTTCGTTGTTTGCTTGTTTGCTTGCGCAATATCCTCATCCTCCTCCTACTACTACTACTACTACTACTATTTTTATGCCTCTTCTTCTTTCTACTACTATTACTTCTCCTCTTTACAACTACTACTACTGGTTGACATGTATTTTCCCTACTACTACTCTAAACAGATGACTCATAGAAATCTATCTATTTTTTCATTTTAATATACTTTCATAGAAATGTTTCTGCTATGTCACAAAAAACTATTTTCTTTATGTCACAAGTGTCATGCTCATACATTAATTCCATAGCTAATATAACATACTGACCTCTTAGGGGATGTTTTGCAACTATTCTATATTACAACTATACTGTCGCAATTTTCTCACAAATAAATCAACTTTGACCTGTTGACAACGTATTTGTTTTTACTGTGTACGTTTTCAGCGGCCTGATTTTTTTTTTGCGTTTTAAATTATCCAAATAAACAATTGTTAATACTTTCTGCATTTTTTTACATCGTTCATTTCCGTATTAGGTTTAACTTATTTTAACGCAATTTTCTTACAAATAAATCTACTATTTTACAATGTATTGTTTTACTGTGTACGTTTTCAACGACCCAATTTTTTTTTCACGTTTAAATTAATAGATATTTCAAAATTTGAATTTAACTTTAAGTATTATGGTATCTGTTCAGTGCACATTTACCTATAAGTATGGCAAACCACTTATAATTCAATGGCTGTAAGTTTTTTTTTTCAAGATTAAACAATTATAAGCAGAACGACTCATAGAAATCTATCTATATTCTTTTTCATTTTAATATACTTTCATAAAAATGTTTCTGTTAGGTCACAAAAATCTATTTTCTTTACGTCACAAGTGTTACGCTCATACATGAATTCCATAGCTATAACATACTGACCCAACGGGTCACGGGTAGTCTAGTATATCTATATATACGTGTACAACTTTATTTATGTATGTATATATATGCATATATATGCATATATGTATGTATGTGTACATATATATATTTACAAGACAAACATATATACACTCGCTATACGGCTACGATGGTTATATATACCCCAGTATACAACATAGCAGTTGGTGCCGTTTCAAAAATCCCCCTCCCCCGCTACGTACAAAAAAACTATTGACCAGAATATGACAGGGTGATATCCTTTTCTTTTCCTTGTGATCTTTTTTCTCGCAGAAGGAACAAAGCTTATCTATCTCCGTTCTATCGTTATTAACATAGCAAGTGCTCGACTGAGCTTCAATGTATGACTCCTGCAATAATACTCACCTAGTTACCGCCATTTCCAACACTTTTACCTACTCCCTGTCTGTGCTAAATCTAAACGCAAATCCCACGAACTGCCTTCCTGTAGAACTCTGTATCGTTTGTCTGCCTTTTAAGCTGGCTAAAAGTCCAATGTAAACAAGTTCTTGTTGAGCTGTAATCTTAGATAATCAAAATTTAACCAATCGCCGCCACTGCTGATACCACGCTGTTATCTCAATGGCCACCTTACACTCATTAACCCTTATCCTCGAGTGGCCTTCAGGCCTTGATAAGTGGTGTCTCACTTGTGGAATAAAAAGTACGGACAGAGGGGAGGCCTTCTTTATTTTATAAATCAGATGGAACCTGTGAGTTGAGAACTTTTCGCGTGAAAACTGAATGTAAGCGGAATATAAATACGCGACTAACAAATTGCCGGCGAAGTTTGTTCAGCCGTGACAAATAAGAATATCTATTCACTTGCAAACAAAGGCGGTTTCCATAATGATTGCTCGTATTTGGGCAGATGTTTCGACGCAGAAAATTGTTGTAAACATCAAGATTCATTTGCGACTAACATGAATTAAAATAAAATAAATTACATTCACACTTGAGTAAGTACCATGGCGTTGGGAGCTAACGACCTACTCACATAATCAATTGGTCCTCACTGGGTGCCATACTCATTTATGAATTTTTGCTATGCTAATCTTATTGAGAGAAAGATAGGGGTGGAATGATTAGAAAGACGACTTAATTTACTTGCCATTCTCTATTAAAACATTTGCGCCAAATTGAGTCAAATTGAAAAGCTTTCTTACAAACTTTGCTACGGTTAATCTCGTAAATTAGCGGGACCCCGTGGGAATCTCATGGTTGTTCTCTCTGTCTGCTTGTATAATTTATAGGTAATGGCAATAATTCTCGATGCTCATGCAAAAATGCGAACCGTGCTGAAATAATAACTTTATTATTCTTTAGAAATCCAGTCTTAACATGAGGCGGGCAAAACGTTTTGTAATTATAATTTAAACTAATACTTAAAAATATATATATATATATATATATATATATATATATATATATATATATATATATATATATATATATATATATATATATATATATATATATATATATAGTAGAAATTGAATTTAACTTGAAAAAAAAGCATGGTCCGCTGTCTACATCATACACAGTC
>NC_136498.1:108072922-108182922 GCF_053919585.1 Euprymna scolopes
TATATATATATATATATTTCATAAGTTTTTATTTCGATTTTGATTCAAGCTAATGCACCCAAGTCATATGGATATGTTTTTTTATTTTTAAAATCGCAACTTTATAATATATAAAAATCGATAGAACATTAACTCTATAATAATATATACGAAATCTGCAAGAATTAAAATATTATATTTAAGCGTACTTTACGATCGGGCTTTGCCGGCCGTTCGTGCTAGCTTAGATAAATACTTTTGCAGTTTTAACAAAAAAGCTACAATAATATCAGAGCGTCTTCATTTCCGCCGAACATCTTCAGAATGCAAACATCAATATATTACATATGAATGAGTCCCTTGTGGAAATGCCACAGGTCCTGCTAGTATATCATAATAGTATTTATAAAAAAAGATTAGTGTCTTTTCGGGGTGGGGTACTAATTTTCTCTCGCATTAAATTGTCTTTTGCCGCACTCTGCTGCTGTGGAAAGATCGTAAAATCCAATTATGTGTGTAATTCAAATAAATTCCATAAACGCTATCATAAGCTTATCCTTCCTTATTCTCCTGATGAAAATTTCCAATTTCTTCGCCATTCTATTTTGCATTTGTTTCTCATTATTGCAATTTTCATAGTTAAATATTGGTCTCATCTATTACGAAACTCAAATTGTCTTCTTTGTTCCGGTTTATGAGTTCCGGTTTATGAGTTCCGGTTTATTAGTTCCGGTTTTAAAAACTATCCGCGTACGTAAATAAATTTAAAAAATAAAAGCTTTTTTTTAAATCGGCAATTTACGTATCGTCTTCTTTCTTATTTTATTTATTTTTTAAATAGGTTTACACATTTTATTTTTCTATAATCCTAACATAAACAAAGCAAATATAAATAAATAAAACCGAAAATATTTTTTAAATTGGTTTGTGTTACAAATAAAAAAAAAAGCCATTCCGCTTAAGTGTTTCATTTATTTATTTTTTATTTTATTTATTTTTTTTTTTTTTCATTTAAAATAATAAAATACACAAATAATTTTATCCATAATTTGCCAGTGGATGTAAAAATAGAATATATTAAAAAAAAAAAGAAAGAAATCATATTTATTTGCATCCCCACGAGGGTAAAGGTTACGTGAAAAATGGCTTAAATAACACTGGTTCAATATTTAAATTTAAAAAATCGAAAAAAAAAACAAAGACATCTCACACCACGATTCGAACCCAAAACGGTCAGATAATAAACCAACGCGCTAATCAACTGACCTAACGTGACGTACATTAAATTTGTTCAGCTTTTCAACTATTTAAAGAAAATCAGGTCATGACGTCATCTGACGCATGCGTAGAACTGGTCGAGAGGGTCGTTTTTGTTGACGATTGTTTTGTTTGCGATTTAAGGTTTGTTAAGTTTTGTTGTTGTTGTTTTTTTTGTTTTTTTTGTTTTGTTTTTTTTTTGTTTTGTTTTTTTTTTTGTTTTGTTTTTTTTTTTGTCATATTTTAAACGCGAAAAAAAACTGTAAATTCGTTTTCCTTTTTTACATCGGCATTTTACGAATTGTTCTTTTTCGCATTTTATTTTTCCTTACATTTCTGCGCATTACTTTTTTAAAGAATCCTAATATAAACGAAACTATATAAAACCAAACACAATAAAAACAGTGTACGTTTATAGCGTCCCCATCTTTTTAAAACGATTATTTTTATTGTATTTACATTGTAATTTGGAATCCTTTATAAACAACAAAAAAAAAATATATGTTTTTTAATGTGGCCAAAAAAAAAAACAAGACAAAAAACTACTTGATCAATTTTTTTTTCTAATATTTTCTTTACCCAACTTGTGCATGATTAAAACTATAGATCGATAGAAAATTTAGAATTTTATAAAAAAAAAAACGTTATGCATTTTTCGCGTCCAAAACTGTTTAAAACGATTATTTTATTTGTATTTTCCATTGCAGGTTGGAATCGTTTTCAAATAAAAACAAAACAAATATGTTTACGATTTTGTATATTCTTTAATATTTAAAGACGTTCAAATTATTTGCAAAAAATATAGAATTGGTTTGCGTTAAAAATATATATATATATATATATATATATATATATATATATATATATATATATATATATATATATATATATATATATATATATATATATATATATATATGTAGTCATCTTTATTTATTTATTAAACTATTAGATGAAAGTACAGAGGAGTTAACAAAGCTGTCTCCTTTCAGGACGCCGTTTCAAATAATTTCTCGATAGTTTTTCAAGCCGTTAACTTCTTAAGTGAAAAACAAATTATATAACTGTGTTCGTTTCAAAATCTGTAGTAGGAGGCAATTTTTTATTGCATTAAAATATGCAAAATTTGCTTTTTTTTATTATTAGAGGATAAGCTATAAAATATAATGCGTCAACCGGAAGTTGGTGACAGTTGTGAGTACAAACATGGTCTTTCAACATGGACGACTTCATATTGCAATTAGTAGAGTTAAGCGATAGGATAACATAAAAGTGTTTTTAAATCACTCAAATTGTACAAAAAACCTCGTTGTAAACAGAAGAGTATTGTCTTAATAAGTTGGACCCGTGGCGTAGTGGATAAAGTACTTGGTAATTAAATATTTGTTTAACCCAACGAGTCATGGGTGTTATAATAATTTCTAAGATTCTAGTGATCGAATTTTTAAATTTGAACCTAAGTAGAATTTAACAATTAGCAAATTTAGCATTAAGCAAATAGTATAGGGAGTCGATGCAACTGCTACCAGAATAATGTATGATACATATAACATTAGGGTTTTTAAGAGTATACAGATACAGCCAGTCGGTTTTAAAAACCAACCAGAAAAAAAGATGAAATATCGTTGAAACTTTGTTTACATGCGTGAACCGAGTTTTCTTAACTTCTAAACCGGGGGTCGCATATTCGGTTGTTCAATGGTAATAGTAGGTTCGTTCGTAAATATCATTGATTCTTAGCCAATTTTATCTCTTATTGTTTTAACATTTTATTGGCAATAAACTAATGCACTTAGCTAAAATTATTTTTTGTTCTGTTGTTTAATTGTAGTAGGTAGGTACACTAGTATATATCTGATGATTTAGGTTAGCAGACGTGAATTCACATCTACAAAGGAAACTTGTGCTATGGAGCCAGCATGTGGGTTCAGATTTCACCTCTACCATCTGTAGGTAGAAACAGACGTGACATCACATGACACAAAAAGAGTGGGAGTGAGAGAAGTGAGGAGTTTATCGAGAAGCATTGACTGGCAGCAGATGTAAAAAAAAATTACTTCACAATCGATGATAAATTAAGGAGAGTAGGCTTCATATTTCTGTAAACACCCCCCCCCCCCGAATGTAAACCCCTCCCTCTTTCACTAACAGACGAGATAGTGAAGTCAACACCAAAATTCAAAATATTCACTTTTCTTTGATTGTTATAATAGCAACCGGCGCATTTGACATAATTGTAAGATTGGTCCCCCCAGCCCATCAGCGAACAGGGTTCAATTTTTGATAGGGTCACAGCAAAGACTTAAAAAAATTTGATCATCCTTTGCTAAGCTTTCAGCATTATAAAGGGAAGATTAAAGGCAAGTGTATTAATTCTAAAAATGAGATGGCGCCCCCTCCTACACTTTAGAATATCAACCAATGAAAAGGGAACCTTCGGATTACCCTCAACTATAGTCAAGTAGTTTTTTTCTTTGGTTGTTGTGAGACTTTAGTTTCAGGCGAGAATGCGTTTCCTCAGGGAGGCGATCGGAGAGAAAATGCCATAGCCACGAAAGGAATAAATGACACAAGGCAGGAGTTCATTGTGCTCTCATGATTTGTGACTTACATTCGGCAACAAGCATACGTTTTTTTATTGTGACTTACAAATCATTATACCTCACCTCGAAAGAAGCGTACATGCAACACGATAACGTTAGGAAGAATAACTTCCAGGGAGATAACTCACGCATCAGTCCAACGGAGATAATTCAAATAAGTCTGGCATTACGGTCGTTTCTTTGTTTTAGCAAGATATTCACAGACGAAAATGCAAATTTGCTTTATCTATATAAATAAAACAGTACATGTATGCGTGTGTGTCTGTTTGCCCGTGTGTAAATATTTAGCCGATAAACTCTTATATTACTGGTCACATAACACAGAAATTAACAGGAAATAGTAATCATACACCAATAATGGAAGAATAACAAGTAAAATCTTTGTTTGGATGGATATAAATCGATAAGTTGAAATGCAAACTGTTCATTTCAACTTGCCGACATGTTTCTATATCTTTCTGCGCATGCCCAAATTCAATTCATTCCTTCAAGTCATTTAATATTAAATTTTTCTTACCTATCTCTCGATAAGTACATCGGTAGGAGACGTGACTAGAGCACTAAATGTTTTGGTGTCGATTCCAGATGATGGCACCCAAGTCTACTATATATTAGGTACAATATAATATTCAATAGAGAATTAGCTCTGAAATAATTAAGGCTGCGACAACAGCATATTCTTTTCAGTGTTTAGACTCTTGAGTGTATATCCGTTAATATCTTATTTATTTTTATATAGATTGATGTGGTTCTCGGTTGATTTACTGTGTCGGATATATACTTGAGAGTCAAAGCGATGAAAAGAATATGCTGTTGTCACAGCCCCAGTAATAAAAAATATGAAATCTGTATGAATTAAAATATCACAATTAAGCGTATTTGACGACCCGGCTAGGTCGCCCCCCTCCCCTCCGCCAGTATACTAAATAAAATAACGCCTTTACCAACATTAGCTCGACTTCATACATAATTAATTATCTCATTCTGTGTCTGAACAGACTAACCTATTGTCAAGCGATTAAAAGCATTATTTTAGAATTCAAATTATATTAATGAAGATTTAATTACAATTTAATCTGTGAATTAATTTCCACTTAGTCATGGCTGACTGAACAAGAACAAACTAGCCTGGGGATAGAATATACGATATAATCATGTTGACGCACTGGTTCTCATCGGAACATGCAAGCTAAGCTACATTTAGCTTAGTTAGTCAAAAACTAACATCGTCGTCAAAACGGTATCTGCAGTTGTGTACCTCACAAATATAACCTTGTGCCAACCTAAGTTAATCTTTGGTTTACCTTTAAAAAATTATTATCAGGTCATCTTTTGAGTTCTGTTCGAATTTAAATTCCCTGAAATATAACAGTAAGACTAATATTTATACGTCGTACTAGATATCCAGCCCTGGCGTTGCCCAGGATGAAGTCATTTTAGATTTTAAGTTTCATAATTTTGTTTGCACATTTTTTTAAACTAAAGGTAGGCAACTCCTGTTATATTCTTCCATTTAAAATAAGTTATAAACCCTTGATGATTTTTATTTATGAGTGATTATTTAAAAATGATTACTATTGTAGTCGTCTTTCCCATCCTTTTCACAGACTATTTGACAAATGTTAGGTCAATTTTTACGAGCTGCCCCAGCGTCGTTTAACCCCTAAAAAAATGAAGATCTACTTTTTTGCCTAATACGTTTAAAAGGTCATGAAAAAAAAAAATACATAAATAAATAGCACTTTAGAGTGTGGGATTATTTTCCCATATAAATTTAACGTAAAGTGATCACCCACTTCGTGGCAACTCAGCGTTCAACAAGACATGTCACCGTAGCATTATTTCAAGTTTGGCGAGCGCGGGGAAGGTGTGAAAGGGCGGCAAACATGACAATTTGGGGGGAGGTTACATTTGAAACATAAAATAACAATATATTTAATTAAAATTTTAGTAGTGTTGGGCGAAATTTAAAACATAAAATAACACGATAAATTTAATTTTCGTGGCGGGAACGGGGGGGGGGGATACCAAATTTCTCTTTTTATATTATTCATAATAATATAATTCATCAGGCCGTGTAAGTAGATCTTCAATAGGGGTGTGGGGGGTCGAAATAAAACGAATAATGAATTAATTATTAATTAACACGCGACCTACCTTTAAAAACTTCTCTAGTGGTTTTCGGGTGTGCTGAAAACGAATATCGCATTTAAAATTGAGACCGATAACTAGTTTTCATGGTATTACAAACATTTATCCGCATGTTTCATATATAAATATAACGTGGATATCGTGCTTGTTTTTAGACTCCCAGAAACGTATGGGGGGGGCAATGAAAGGACAAGATAATGTGGAGCTAATTTTATTATTATTATTATTATTATTATTATTATTATTATTATTATTATAAATAAACAAAAAAAGAAAAATAAATAAAATAAAAACATTGATTTTTGTACGCGCGAGCGAGCGCATATTTTTGCCGCGCGCAGCAGCGAAAATTCCGTCAAAAAAGACCATTACACTTTAAATCGGGTCAGGGGCATTTCCACCAGGACAATGCAGCAGTCCACAGCTCCATCCTTTTCACAGACTATTTGACAAACATGGCCATTAAGACATTTCCTCACCCTCCTTATAGTCCAGACCTTGCTCAAGGAAAACCTTAGAAGCTGTCGTTATGAGAAAATTGAGAAGTTTAAAACAGCTGTGACAAGTGTTCGACTGAGCTTCAATCTATGCTCCCCCTCCCCTCGGCAAACTTTCACAAGAAACACTCGTCTAGCTGAAAACACTATCAATAATCCCCCCGCCCACTCTTTATCCGTGCCTAAACCTAAACATAGATTCCATGAACAAAGCTTCTTTCTTAGAACTGCACGCCTGTGAAATTGTCTTCCGTTTTCCTGCTTTCCAGCTGTCTATAATATGGTTGTCTTCAAGTCCAACGTGAACAAGTTTCTGATGTGCCGTTCCACTTAAGTTAACAAATTTACCAAACTTCCATTACTATTGATTACTATATTGTCCTTTGAACTGCCGTACACTCTTTAACCCTTATCCTTGAGTGGCCTATCGGCCTTGATAAGTGGTGACGCCTATGTAAAAAACAAAAAAAAAGGATTATTTACACGCTCGCGCACGAGAACTTTCATGGGGCCTTCTAGAAGTTGTTGGAACGATACAAGTCAAGCGAATTGCAAGCCGGGGGAGATTATTTCGAAGGGGACTAGAGTTTCATCAATAAAAATGCCCATATGAAAAATGTATGAAAAATGTATGGAAAATGTATGAAAAATGTATGGAAAATGTATGAAAAATGTATGGAAAATGTATGAAAAATGTATGGAAAATGTATGAAAAATGTATGAAAAATGTATGGAAAATGTATGGAAAATGTATGGAAAATGTATGAAAAATGTATGGAAGACACCTCGTAGCTTCACTTTTGCAGATTCTTACATGTTTTTTGGCAACCTTTTGGGAGAGTTCAAGGCCTTCTTAAGGTGTATCTTGTACAGAGTTTCGCACGGAACCTTTTATTGAATCCATAGGGATAGCACACACTCGTTTCGTCAGCCATAGCTGGATAGAATTCCTAAGTAAGTCCGCAGGGACCCGTGGCGTAGTGGATAAAGTACTTGGTAAAATTCCATGGTAAAGTTATACTTATCTGGAGGTTAAAGGTTCAATCCTCAATGTAGACGACACTTGAAAGATAATTGCAAATTACTTAGGACTTCACCCAACGAGAACATGTTAACTCGTGGGTTAAATAAAGGATGTAATTCGAAATTCTATGCAGATTCCCAAATTTGACAAGAATATTTCCGAAGTTAACCAGATTCACCCGAAGAAGGTCGGAGATTACATCTTCCGAAACGTTGTAAAAATAACACTCGAAACGATAACAGTAGTCTGACGAATCCAAATAATTTGAATAGACTTGTTGTCACTTAAAATCTCGCATAAACTAAAAAAAAAAGCTGCTAACACTCTCCTTGTTTTGCCAGCGCAAGAACAACAGTTAAATTGCTTTCAAAATATTCCAATAACCCAAGTTCCATTGCCAAAGGGGAAACCATTTTCTTCCGCCTCTGCGAACTTTCGAAAAAAGAATTATCTTTTTCATTAAAAAAAAAAACAAGGAAAAAAGAGAGAGCCTCGCCTTGCTTATTAAATTCAATTTCGAGGTGAATTCGCAGTTTATTGCCAAATGAAATAGAATGCTCTCATTTAAATGTTCTAAAACAAATTGTTGTTCTTTGGAACCAAAAAAAAAAATGGCTGAAATTTAATTGCGATTTTTCAGTGAAACGGAAAATAATTGATTACACAAACATTAATGAAAGTTTGTTTTCTTTTGTTTTCTTTTGTTTGTTTGTTTGTTTGTTTGTTTGTTTTTTGTTTGTTTGTTTTTTTTTGTTTTATAATAACAAAATCTCGAAATTATTTAGATTCTTTAGACAATTGTTCCCATATTGAGTGTTATTTTCACAGTGTTTCGGTCGATATAACCTCGTGCCTTCATCAGGTGTATATTGTCGAACTCGGGAATCATTCTGTCAAACTCGAGAATCGCTATATCGAATCAGCAAAGAATTTCGAACAGAACACTTTATTTAATCCATGGGGGAAGCATGTTCTCGCTCCGTCAGCCATGACTAGATAGAGGTTCTAAGGAATTCGCAATTGCGTTCTTTTTGAGGGCCGCTTGCACTGAGGTTTGAACCTTCTACCTCCAGAAGAGTGTAACTTTACAACTGGATTTATCAAGTATTTTATCCAATGCGCCACATTGCGAATACTCAATCCTCATCTAAAAAATTCAGAAACGTAAAACCTGAAAAACTTTAGACGACTGTTTTCGTTTCGTTCACAGAACGTGCAATTTGGGAAGTAAGGACTTGTCAGAGAGCTTAATTATACGTGTAGCATGGAGATGAGGAGGTGGTAGAATAAGAACGAATAAGGAGGTGAAAATATGGCAAAGTAGCAGTTTCATACCGGTCAAAAATTCAGAATTATGTTTTTAAGTTGGTACTGTTTGAAAACAGGGAAGTAAAAAAAATGTAGAAGAAAAACTATCTGTTCCTCTTTTTTTTTCCTGGTAAATTTATAAAACTTATTTGTCTTATTAATTTTCCGGTGTGTATGGGTAGAGTAGGAGTACATCTTTATTAGAGATGGAGAAAGCCTCCTTTTTTCTTTGTTTACAAATAAAAAAAATAAAAACATTGATTAAGCTTAAATATTAAAATCGATGAAATCGATTAAAAGAATATTTTGCTTTTAACAACACGGATCAATATTTGTCAAAACAGAGTAATTCAACAGGTTTAGTGCGTACCGTTTGTTACCAAAGCTACGTTAATCAAAAAATAGGGAAAGTTTATATATAACATTTTATTATAATTTAATAACTGCAATTTGAAATAAAATCATGATCACAGCTTCATCTCTCTTATACTCTTTTTAATAAAAAGTTGTGAAAAAAAAATAATACGAATCTTCACAAATGAATTAATTATCCGTTATTGAATCTGTCATTCCATGGCTCAAAATTGAGCTGACCTTTTTGCTAAATATGTCCGACTGCTGTCCAATAAAAATTGATAGAGATTTCTGGAATCTTGTCAAATTTTGTTGAAAAACGAACGTCTACTTGAGTCATCTGATTGAATTTTTTTCTTCACTTGTCAATTAAATTATATTCGGCGAGCTGTACCCGTTCAACGTTGCCTGGAAGTCTTCTTTTCATTTTCATATTTTATTCTGCTCGAGCCCCTCCCTCCCCTCATCCTTCTCTTCCCTTAACCATTTTTTAATCCGCCCTAAACAAGGCATATTGCCACTTATGTATAAAGGGATTATCGTGATGAGGACCAAAATTATAAGGGACAACTTGAGTAGGGAGTTGAGCAGCAACATTCAGGAACTTCTCTTTGCTTTGATACGAGACAGCATTGCTTTGCGCGAACGAAGTGAAAATAAGCATGTTTATAGTTCAATAAATCAACTTGGATTAAAATCAAATCAAATATGCTGACAAAACATAGTACAGTGCAACAAGCCATGTTAAATGACAGAAGATATATAAATGTATATGTGTGTGCATGTGTATAATATATAAATATATATATATGTATATTTATAATATATACATATGTATGTATATATGTATATAATACATATGTATATATATATATGTATATATAATATATACATATTATATATATGTGTATATATAACATATACATATAAATATAAAATACTCACATATATATATATATATATATATATATATATATATGAAATATACATATATATAATATACATATATATAAAATTTACATATATATATAATATACATATATATAAAGTGTACATGTATATATAATATATATATATATGAAATATACATACATATATATATAAAATATACATATATATATGTATATGAACTATACATATATATATATAAATATACACATATATATAAATATACATATATATAAAATATACATATATATATATATAATATACATATATATAAAATATACATATATATATATATATAATATACATATATATAAAATATACATATATACATATATATATATAAAATATAAATATATATATCAAATATACATATATACATATATATATAAAATATAAATATATATATAAAATATACATATATACATATATATATATAAAATATAAATATATATATAAAATATACATATATACATATATATATAAAATATACATATATATATATAAAATATAAATATATATATAAAATATACATATATACATATATATATAAAATATACATATATATATAAAATATAAATATATATATAAAATATACATATATACATATATATATAAAATATTCATATATATATATAATATACATATATATATACATATATATATATAAAATATACATATATACATATATACATAAAATATACATATATATATAAAATATTCATATATATATATATATATATATATAATATATATATATATATAAAATATACATATATATATATAAAATATACATATATAAAATATTCATATATATATAAAATATACATATATATATATATAAAATATTCATATATATAAAATATACATATATATATATAATATATATATATATAATATACATATATATATAAAATATACATATATATATATATGTAAAATATACACATATAAACATATACAGTTGTGCGCAAAAATATTCGACCCCTGTCTAAATTTTCTTGTTTCGTTGAATCTATACTTCAAAAATCTTCATAACGCCTTTTAACGGCTAATTATGAATAAATTGTATATTTTTAAACAATAAATGAGGAAAAGTAATTCGAGATTAATAATATATATCAATTTATTTACAAAAAATATAAATATGGATGTTGCAAAAATATTCGACCCCTTTAATTTAAAGTTTAAATAAAGGCGTCATTAAGTTTATTATTTTAGTCTGACCTTGTATTTATTTCCTATCAATAATATTTATGACTCTACTGAATCTAAAATCAGTTCAAAATGAACTTCAATGCCATATTGAATGATTGAATAATTGTTTCAAGTAAAAAAATTCTTTTTCAACGTCAACAAATCTGCAACTATGACAAAGAACAAATAGTACTCTGAAGACATTAAAAAGAAAGTAATCGATGTCTACCAGTCTGGAGAAGGTTATAAAAAAATTTCCAAACGTTTTTCTATACCACGGTCGACTATTATGTCCATTATCAAAAAATGGAAAGTAAAAGGGATTGTATCAAGTCTTCCAAGATCAGGTCGTCCAAGAAAAATTACGACACGTGGGCTAGGAAAATTGTTAGACAAGTTTCAATAAACACTAAATCTTACCTAAAGGACGTGCAGAACGATTTGAAGAATGCTGGCTTAGATGTACACTTGTCAACTATTCGTAGGGCATTAAATCGTGCCGGATTGCATGGACGTATTGCCAGAAGGAAGCCCTTACTTTCCAAAGCTCATCAAAAGGCTCGATTAAATTTTGCAAAAAAAGTTCCTAGAAATGCCTATTGATTACTGGAATAATATAATTTGGTCAGACGAAACGAAAGTGGAACTATTTGGACGCAACCAGCAACGCTATGTTTGGCGAAAAGAAAATACTGCTTATAATGTGAAGAATACCGTTCCGACCGTTAAGCATGGAGGTGGATCAATCATGGTGTGGGGCTGTTTCAGTATAAATGGAACTGGAAGATTACCCATAATCGATGGAAGAATGGATTCAGTAAAATATCAGTCCATACTGAAAGAAAATCTTGTTCCGTCTGCGAACCAGTAGGGGCATGGAAGGAGGTATACCTTTCAACAGGACAACGATCCTAAACACACTTCAAAGAGCACTAAGGCATGGTTAAATAATAATAAGGTGAAAGTTCTAGAATGGCCTTACAAGCCTAAATCCGATTGAGCACTTATTGCATGATTTAAAAATTGCGGTACATAAAAGAAAACCATCTAATTTGATTGAATTAAAACAGTACTGTCAAGATGAATGGCTTAAAATTCCAGCGGACAGATGTAGAAGTCTCGTTAGATGTTATAGGAAACGTTTACTTGCAGTAATCAAGGTCAAAGGAGCTTCAACCAAGTATTAATGAAAAGGGGTCGAATACTTTTGCAACATCCATATTTTTATTTTTGTAAATAAATTTATTTATATTATCAAGCACTAATTACTTTTTATTATTTTTTGTTGAAAACTATACAGTTTATTCGAACTTAGTCGTTAAAGAAGGTTTTAAAGATTATTGAAGTATCCATTCAAAGAAATAAGACAATTTTGGTAGGGGTCGGATACATTTGCGCACAACTGTATATATATAATATACATATATATATACATATATATATATGTAAAATATACATATATAAAATATACATACATATATACATATATATATATATAAAATATACATATATATACACATATATATAATATACATATATATACACATATATATAATATACATATATATAAATTATACATATATATACATATATATATATAAAATATACATATAAAATATGCATATATATGCATATATATAAAATATATATATATATATATATATATATATATATGTATATATACAAGGGGCGTGCAATAAGTAATGCCCCTTACCCACTTTCTATAGCAGTAGAGCAACGAAACTTGGCACAGTTATTAGTCTTTCTCTATATAGGAATCACCAAGAGTTATGCATTTCTCCCATCCTTTCATACAGCTCTGGACACCGTTTGTGTAGAACACTCCAGGTTGGACCTCCAACCACGACGTGACTTCAGAAATCAAGGTTGCATCATTTGGGAAACGCTTTCCTTTCAAAAACAACTTCATGGCTGGGAAGAGGTGAAAGTCAGAGGGTGCAAGGTCAGGAAAATAGGGATGATGGGGAGGATTTCATAACCACACACCCATGCTTCTGATCTAGCGACCTGCGAGTTGTGGACCGGAGCATTGTCCTGCAGGAAGAGTGTACCTTTGCTGATCTTGCCCCGCCTCTTGATTTTGATAGTTTCCCTTTATTTCCTCAAAAGTGAAGCATAATAGGCTCCTATAATTGTGGTACCCTTTGCCAGGAAATCTGTCATCACCACTCTGTCCTGGTCCCAGAAGACTGTGAGCATGACCTTACCAGCGGAGGGCTGCACCCTTGCCTTCTTTGATTATGGTGAGTCCAAGTGCTTCCACTGCATTGACTGGGCTTTGGTCTCTGGATCATAGTGATGGACACAGGTTTCATCCTGTGTAATCAGTCTTTTGAAAAACGTTGACTCATCTTCTTGGCACATCTCCAAATTCATCCTCGAGCACTCGACGCGTTCTCACTTCTGGCATGGTGTGAGCAACCTAGGAATCCATCTGGCAGACACCTTATGCATATGCAAATGGTAATGAATGATAGTTTCCAAAGACCCGGTACTAATCTTGACATCTTGGGCTATTTGCAGATTAGTAATGCGCCGATCTTCCAAAACGGCAGCCTCAACTTGACAGACAGATTCCTCATCAATGGCAGAAGGGGGCGACCAGGTCTGGGAGCTGTTTCTACAGACTTCCGGCCATGTTTGCATTCACGATGCCAGCGTTTTACAAGGTCATATGATGGAGCATTATCACCATAAGTTTCTTTCATTTCATTAAAAGTCTCCTATGGTGTGCGTCCTTTCAAATACAAAAACCGGATCACTGCTTGACATTCAACAGGCTCCATTTCACACCTGACTCAGTTCAAACACCTGTAAAACAGAAACCACAATTAGTTCAGAGTTGTAATTTGCCAGATAGCCCGTAGAGATATAAATCATTACACCTGCAAAATTTCAGCTAGATCAGACAACTGGAAGTGCGTCAGGGGCATTACTTATTGCACGCTCCTCGTGTGTGTGTGTGTGTGTGTGTGTGTGTGTGTGTGTGTGTGTGTGTGTGTGTGTGTGTGTGTGTGATATCCTTACTTTAAATAAGAATACAGCAAGAAACACGGTGTTATGAGTGAAAGACAAAGGGTTTATTTACAATGGAATACATATGACATCAGAGTTACTCGACATCTTTTCTTATTCTCTTCCTGTCTTTTTTCCTTCTACCTCAGTCACGTGAGAGGGTCAATATATCCATAGTTCATTTCATCTATGAAGGGATCTTAGGTTATTCCATTACATCACCTTCCTCCCAACCTAAATTCTTCCAGAGAATTTTGCTTCTACCATTTTTTTCCTTTTTAGACTTTGTCCAGGATGTTGGAAAGCACTTCTTAAGGCAACGCTTAAACAGTTTGGAAAGTATGGGGGCAAGTTCTGGTTGTAATTTTTTTAACACTATAATTGGAATATCGTCGGGACCAGTTGCGTTACTGGAATCAAGGTTCTTGATTAGCTTGGTGACCTCACGCACAGATATGTGTATGTTGCATAGCGTGTTGTCTGTTATAGGAGGGATTATGGGGAGGTGATGGCCTTCGTCACACAGGGTAGAATTTACCGCAAAGTTATTGGCAAATAGTTTGGCCTTGTTGGATGCTGTCGAGATGACCTCTGGTCCATTGATAATGGTTGGGATAGAGCGCATGTTTCTGTTCAAGATCCTGCTTGCTATTTTCCAGAACTGGTGGGAACCAAGCTGCTGCTCAGCTACTTTGGACTTAACGGATTGCGCATATAGTTCTCTTGCATTTTTTATTACTCTTTTACAGTGGTTGCGGGCGGTTCTGAAAGCAGCTTTAGTTTCAGTGCATCTATTACGTTGGTAGCTATGGAAAAAGTGATTTCTGTGTGCGATGGCAGCAGCACATTCGGGGGAGAACCATGGCTGGCTGTTAGGTTTTTGTTGGAATTTTTTGGATGGTATGAATTGGCCTATGCCTACAAGTAACCATTCGGTCAGATCTGATACTATAGAGGACACATCCTTTTTAAACATGGAATGGAGAGGGAGATCAGATATGAATGTACGGAAGCTATCCCAGTCCGCCATAGAGTATCGGTATACAGTATGGTGGAGAGGTACGTCTGTAGACTTATTGCATTTCGTTTTTATCTTAACTGATACGACGCAGTGGTCGGAGGATCCCAGAGGAGATAGAACGGAGCATGAACATAGCTCAGGGGAAGTGAATAGAAAAAGGTCTAGGAGGCTTGCGAACTGACCGGTACTATTGGGCACACGGGTGGGCTCGCGGACAATCTGAGTGAGGTCATAGGCAATGGCAAAATTATGACAGAACCTCTCCTCCTCATCAGTTTTATTTGAGTGGGTCAGCCATTCCACATTGAAGTCACCGCAAATGTGAATGGTAGCCGAGGGATGAGCAGACAGGATGTGGTCAATTTTTTTCTGATATACTCTTAAAGACAGTAACTCCACTGTTGTGGGGGCGATAGAGGGCAAATATAAATGCAGTGGTGTAAGTAAGTGCAACCCGGAAGCACATATAAGGTAGATTAGGGTCTTCTCTGGAGTTATCCCTGCCACATGGGAAGCCATCTTTAATGTAGGCACATATTCCATGCCCGTGGCGATTTTGGGGGTCAGATTTAGATGTTAAGTTAGAGTATCCTTTAATTATGAACTCATCTAGGGAGGTGGTCGGCCCTATTCCAGTTTTGCTTAGAAAGAATATGTCAGGTTTCGTCTCCTGTAATAGGGTTTCAACCTCTGGAAGGTTAGAACATAGACCCCTGATGTTGGAGAAGGAGATATGGTAGTAGGGGTCTACGTAGGAGGATGGAGTTCTAGGTTTATTTGTGTTTTCTTTTTTGAGATATTTCATGTTGAGGATTTGGGGGTTTGTGGAACAGGTCAGCATACTTGGTTAGAGCAGAACAGAGAGGGAAAGTAAGAGAGGAAAGACAGGAAATTTTTTTGTAGTACATGATAAGGTAAAGCCGTAACAATTACCCACTAGTATGGCATCGAGAGGCCCCACCAGAGACTACTGCATGGTCCAGAATCCATTCACTAAATGGCAATACAGCAGCCTCAGTACTTTGCACCTGCTGATAGGACAGCCTCCTTAGTGGTTATTCCAAGGTTCGGGTCCCTGACTATCAGGCGGTTAACGTCAGCCCAGATAAAAACGTTTTCCTCTAGCACCCTTACTAGTGATATGGCCGCAAGGATAGACATAGAGACAGAAAATTTCCGACATCTCAGACTACTGTTCACGAAGTACTACCAACCTGGGAAGCAGCTTTTTCTTCACCCTTTGTCAGAAGCATCACTCATTAGAAATGAGGACTGAGGGACAAAAAAGGAGAAGCGAGAGTTACTGGAGCTGCCGATAACACATCGACTGCATTATCTACTCTCCATTAAAAAATAACGGTAAGAGGGACTTATTTATATCTACTTAGTATAAGTCCTTTGTCCATTCCCAGTTTAGAATAGATTTTGATGATAGTCTCCCCTCCGATATTAATCCGTGGAAGTTTGTTTTTGTTTTTTATTTTTTTTTTTTTTGCTTTTGGTTCCTCGTGATAGAACCTTCGAGATTAAACTTATAATTACGTTTCAATAATGCAACTTTTGAGGTCAGCTTATGTTTTTAGATTGGGGGCATCTTATTTAAAGGCTAGTTTAGGATAATACCAGACGTATTTAACGAAAAAAGGTTTAAAACACGAGTAATAAGACATGATAGGTAATGTTAAGGAGTTCCAATTTTTAGTAAGACTGCAATAAGAGAACAAAGATAAATAAATAAATTATATATAATACACAAAAATTGGCAAAATTAAGACAGGATACATTTCAACAGTTATGGATAAAGGTTTTAACTTAGCTCTGAAGGCACCGACTCTTTCATTCGAGGTCATCTCGAAAACTGACTAGTAGCTAGCACGCTTGGGGTGTTCTGGTACTTAAGAGATGTGGTGGGTGTGGGGGTTAAATGCTTTTAACTTTTTGCATACTGTTGACTTGTGTAATTTACGCCCACACTTATAGCATATTTTGCTTTTGAAGTAGCACTCTTTTGTGAAGTGATTCTTTCCTCCACACGTCTTACAGTATTTTTTTACATAGTGGTCACCTTGCTTTACCCTTTGTATTTTGTCAACATTTTTCTCTTCGATACTAGTATTATTCTGTTTTAAATTTAACAGTTTCTGGCATTCCTCAGTAACTTTCTGTAAGATTATTCCTATGTCTTGGTTCATAATGCATAATATCCTAGAATGAATCTCTTCATCCTTCGAGGATGTTAACCCTTGAACAAATATCAAGCATTTAAACATGACCACTTTTAGGTCTTTCAACTTAAATAACTCGCATTGGGCATTTACTCTCCCAGAATAGGCGATAAAGTCTTCATCATCTTGTTTCAAAATATTTAAACACCTATAACAAGTATAAAATAAGCTAGCCCGCTCCCTGAAAATGTTCGATAAAATTTCTATAGTCTCTTTAAAATAAATATCTTTGGGTTTCCTTGGGAGTATAAAATTAGTATACTTGGTATTTTCATGGGAGCCCAGTTTTTGCAACAGTAAAATAATTTTTTCTTCATACAACCAGGCCTGACATCGTTTGGAAAAAATATTTTCGTATCTACGATAATATGCTGGAAACGTTAAGCCATTAGTTGGTTCATATAAAAATTCTGTCAGCGAATTTGCAATTCCTTCCGGAGTGAACCGACAATTCTGTTTTTCTTCTTGTTTCATTAATATTGTTTTTAATACTTCATTTTGTTTTAACTGTTCTTTTTGTAAAAATTCCATCTGGCCTTGTTGAGCCGCCAGTGCTAATTGTATCGTTTTTGTAAACTCAGCTAATTGTTCCATACTGAAGAATTTTTTTTAAAAAAACACAGTAATGAAACAAAAGGTTAACAGTACCTGCACAAAGCATTAAATAAATTCACTGAATATTTTTTTAAACCACAAAATAAATTCTTTTGTAGACAAGGATTTTGGAGGGAGTTACACAAAATAAATTGACACCGAACCGTATTTTTTTCTTATGAAATAAAAGAAATTTAAAATGGACAACTTTCAAAAATTGTTCTTTTCAATGCTTCGTGAAATGTCAATTTCTCTTTTTTTTTTTTCAGTAGGACCGTAACAGACTGAATTAAAAAAAATATATGACTTACTTTTTGTGTGTCTCTTAGCTTTTTTTTTTTCAGTAGTTGAATTTTTCCGTGCAGTATTTTTTCTCTTCATTTTCCAATGTGTTTTTAGCTTCAAGTTTCCTTTTTGTGAATTCGAATCCTGTCGCCATTTGTTATATCCTTACTTTAAATAATACAGCAAGAAACACGGGGTTATGGGTGAAAGACAAGGGGGTTTATTTACAAGAGAATATATGTGACATCAGAGTTACTCGACCTATTTTCTTATTCTCTTCCTGTCTTTTTTTCTTCTCCGTCAGTCACGTGCGAGGGTCAATCTATATATAAATCATTTCATCTATGAAGGGGTGTTAGGTTATTCCATTACATCAATATATATATATATATATATATATATATATATATATATATATATATATATATATATATTATAATATATATATATATATTATAATATATACATATATATCTAATGTATAAAAGGCTACATGTTTGTCTGTATGTCTCCATATTTTCAAACTCTAACTCCTCCAAGTCGCAGAGCGGTGCCAGAGGCCGCAAATGAGTTGATTTTTTACGGGCCGTTCTTTTATGGGTCTTTAGCAGGTTAAAAAAGTTTTTAAGGGGTCAAAAATGGATTAAAATTTTTTAAAAAATAAAGGGATAGATGTCACACCATAGATTGATGGCATACCACATCACGTGAAAGATATCCACCCCTGTCATTCCTTCATCTGGTTCTGTAGGATGTGTTTCTATGCTCACCTGAAGGGGCATTAGGAGATCAGGATAATCCCTGGACTGTATGTGATCCTTCTCATCGTCCTCAGAATCAGAAGAGGTATGACAGGGGCGGATATCTTTCACGTGACTTGGTATACCATCAATCAACATAGTCTGAGGTCTTAGGATTTTATCTATTTACCCTCTGCAAAATTTTGCAGTGCACCCACCATTCGGGGTTTTTACTCAAACACGGTCTCCCACTTTATATGGTGTATTGACTATACTAACAACTAATGGTGTAATATTTATTCCTTTTATACGCTGTTCATAGCGTTAAATCCCATTGGCTGGTGCAGTTGCTAGTGTTGCATCGTCCTTGAGTGTCACATTATACTATTACACACCTTCTGGAATCGAGCACTGTGTCCTGGCTGAAATTCTTTTGACGGTGCGGTGACACCGCTCTGCTATACCATTACCTTCAGGAAAATATACACATCGGTAATAATCGTTCTAATTCCCCATTCGTGTGTGAATTTCTGAAATTCTTCACATCAAAATCAATGTGCGCTACAACATTAAGTGATTTGATTCTTTTACTTTGACGTAATTAAAAGGGAGGTAGTTTGTTTATATGGTCGTAGAGTTTAATCATTGATCAATATGAAGAATCATGATCTTCATTGCATCTGAAAAATTCCAGATGGCGCCTTCTGTTCTTTACAGAAATCATTGGCTTGCGTCTTGCAACATATCCTCGCAAATTAAATTCCTTTAATCTGTTCTTGACAGTAGAAAGGGAGCACTTCTTAACAAGATTGCACTGTTGTTGGATTTGGGGATCCGTTTCAAATCTGTTTCTAAGGCTGCGGATCTTGGCAGCATTGTCTTCCTTGTTAGAAGTAACTCTACAGATTAGGGGCATCACATTTCAATTTGCGGCCGATTTTTTGATTGGATAAACCAGAAAGGTAGAGATTAATGAGCTCCTGACGAAGAGAAAGTCGTGGGATATGGACTATATGTAACAAATTTAAAAGTGATATTCGTTTTCAGCACCATCGAAAACCATTAAAAGTTGTCATTTTCAAGTTTTTTGAGGAGTTGGAATGAAACTTGACATTGACCATTTTTTTCTAGGTGTTAAACGACACTGGGTCACGTCGTAAAAATTGAGCATTTTTAATTTAAGATATTAAATAAATTATAAAGAAAATCTGTTTCGCAAGCAATTAAATACATTTGCTATGGTATAATTATTATAATAAATCCTGGGCAACACCAATCAAATTTTATAAACAAAAAGGGCAGAGGATGATGGATTTTGTTCACATGTGTCTCTGACTAACTCTGCCCTCGTGAGGATGTAAGTAAATGAAGACATTAGTTTTAATTATTTTTCTCTAACAAATAAGCGAAAAAAAATTTCCTCCAAATTAAAAATTAAAATAATAATTCAATTTGGTTTTCTGGTTTTGGGTTTGAAAATAAAACGGTTTCAGATTTCAGATAAAATCAGTTAAATCAAATATAACTTGAAATTTAAATAAACTAAATAATTTTAAAAAATTTTAATTGGTACAGTTGAAACAAAGCTATTATGTCGAATAAGTAATGTCATCGAGGTAATTATTTAAATAGATTTAATTTAATGTGATATATTAATGACCATAACTCAATAATGTAAATGTGGGTTGAAGAATGCTATATATTGAAAGTCCGTATACAATATAATGTCTCCTTTGACAGAAGTATCCTAACATGGGCATTAATATTTCTTGACCAGGGGAGGCGTACACATATTTGGCCTTTATATTTCTTTGATCATTGGGAGTTGTACACACAGAAAAACACACACGAGAACGCTACTATTTTATATGATCATTGCAACGTCTTCTCAGACGAGTGCCACTCCCTCAGACATTTAAAATCCATGAGCCCAAATGTCCAAGGGAGTATCTATACAAATATGATGTTACAGAGTCTTAGCTTTGTACGACAGCTAAGTCTCTCTCTCTGTTCAAAATGTTGAGATCCAGCAACAAGCAAGAGCAAGATAGCCAGCAACAAATTAAACAGCAGACCAGCTTAATGCGGGTACTGGTCTTCCGCTTTACGGTTTTTTTAAATCAGAGATTTGCTTCTCCTAGAAAGGTTGCCTTCACCAGGGCTTACGGGAGCCCTACCCCAATACACATATACACACACACAAATATACAGGGTGCTAGTTGGCCGTTGACCCAGAAAAAGAGTTCAATCGCCCTTTGGAAGGTCTTGTTTTTAATCCTTCAGGGAGACTAGCCGCCTTCCTCACCAAACAAGTCTGGTGGGGGAACCAGTTTAGTCGCCGGTGACCCGACCATGAGGCAGGTAGTACTGGGTTACATGGTACCAGTAGCATATGGCATGACCTGACATACTATTTTATATACATAGATATACACACACACACACACACACACACGCTATATATACATTCAACACACAACACGTTTAACAGTAAATAGACTCGTAAATTGATGTTTATATGCATTCGTTATTTAGACGCGTTTATGTACGATCTCACAATACAATAATAGTGTTGGGTGGCGGCTGTGGACCGGGGGCACACGTTGGCACACAAAGAAAGAAAATAACGTAAGTAAACAAAGATAAGGAGATAGAGGCATAGGGTTAGGTTTAGGGTGGAGAATTGGTTAAGAACTTACGAAAAGCAGCAGTAGTAGTAGTGGTAGAATAATATAAAGTTTATCTTCACTTACAGTGAGATTAAAAGCCATATTGAAAACTGGAATACCCGTCCCAGGATAGTAAAAATTAATTCCCCTGCACCACTTTTACATACCTCTTTCTGGAGATTGAAATCAACATGTAATCATACTAAATCTTATGTCTGTAACGTTTTTTTTTTTTTTTGACAGTGTCGTTAGATTTTAACAGACCCAACACGTTGTATACTCTGTCGCAAAGAAAACAGAAGAAAGGAAAAAAACTCGACTCATATTCTTTTTTAGCAAAAGCCTTTATATCTGGTATTTCCCACAACAAATTTTTTTTTTCTAAATATTTAAACAGTTCATTTCTCCTTCTTTGGCCACGTGTGACTTTTTGCCTCTGCTATGGCATCACCCACGCAACTTGAACACCTCTCTTTCTCTGAACACCTGTTTCCTTTTATCTTTGCACAGCCGGCTTGGTCATTTGCATATCTTTATGCATCTGCTGTTGCTGCTATCAGCGTCTGCGGTTCTGTTACAATGTCTGGAATCTTTATTCCAATTTTGATTAAAATCCATTCTATGATTTCGGTTCTAGAAAATGTCTAAATTTTGAAAACGTGAAATTCAGGGAACTTTGCTTAGTTGGTGTTTAATCACTAGGGCTGTGACAACAGCATATTCTTTTCATTGTTTTGACTCTTGAGTATATAGCTGCTAATATCTTATATGTTTTTATATAGACAAATGTGATTCTCGGTTGATTAAGTCTGTCTAAATGTGAATGCTGAACTTAGTCATTTTTTTACGCCTTGTTCACTGTGCACTCATGGGGGACCATGCATGCTTCACTTGTTTTTTATTTATAAACTAGCATGGCTACCCGGTTTTGACCGGTCGTAAAATACACTTAAAATATATTTTAATTCATGCATATTTTGTATTTATTATTACAGTGCCAATTCTCTATTGAATATTATATTGTACCTAATATATACAGTACTGATTTCAAAAGTTTAAAAAGAAAGTGACTTGAATTCCATCAGCTAGAATCGAAACCGAAACATTTAGCACTCCAGCTGCATTCTCTATCATTTCAGCTATCGATAGACAGATAAAAAAGATTTAAAATTAAACCTATGAAAGCTATGAATGAATTTGCGCATGCACAAAAGTAATAGAAATATGTCATAGGTTGTAATGAACAGTTCGCATTTCAACTTGCTGATATATGTCTATATGCGTTATTCGTCGATCCAAACAAAAATTTTACTTGCTATAAACAATCCTTGGTGTATGATTACTAGGGCTGTGACAACAGCATATTCTTTTCATTGTTTTGACTCTCGAATATATATCTGTTAATATCTTATATGCTTTTATATAGACGGATGTGGTTCTCGGTTGATTAAGTGTGTCTAACTGTGTCGGATATATACTCGAGAGTCAAAAGAATGTAAAGAATATGCTGTTGTCACAGCCCTATTAATCATTATAGATCAAATTTAATGAAAATGAGGAATATTTATATTTTCAGATGCGCCAGTGGAACTCTGTTCCGTCTGCCTGTTTCCCACCTGACTACAACCCGGATGTCTTCAAATCCAACGTAAACAAATTCCTGATGAACCGCCCCCTTAAGTAGACACTTTATGAAATCTCAACACTAACGTACAACGTACTGTACATGCAATAACCCTTATCCCTGAGTGGCTTCCGGGCCTTGAAAAGTGGTGACCTTGTAAAAAAAAAAATAAAAAATAAAAAAATAAAAAACCTATAATTTGGCTAATCTAATATATAAATGATTATATGTCTGTTTGTCAACCTGTCTGTCTCCATATTTTCAAAACTCTATCTCCTCCAGAACTAAAATTTGCAGAGCAACGCCAGGGACCTCAAATAATTGGATTTTTTACGGACTATTCTTTTATAAGTCTTTAGCTGGTTAAAGTAGTTTTTAAGGGGTCAAAATTGCAAACATCGTTGTGCATTTTGCACATTTATCTTATTTTATTTTTAATCAGTGTATATGCGTGTCACGTTGGTACAGTGGTAACGTCACCAGCTTTGAATGCTACAGTTTCGATTCTAACTGATGGCACCTAAATACTTGTTTGTTTTTTGTTTTTGTTTTTTTATTTTTGAAATCATGATTCTATAATAATAAATACAAACTCTGGATAAACATTATATTTAAGCATATTTTACGCCCGGACAAATCTGGGCGCCCCGCCCCCCCCCCCTCCGCTAGTAGTTATAAATTGATGTTTAATACCTATTGTGAAAATTTCACAAAAATCAAGATATCTGAATTTGCAGAAAGAGTTTTAATCTTTCTTTTTTCTCCCTCTGTATAAAAATAAATTAAACTAAATATAGCCCACTTTGTAACTCCTTACACCTAGCAACTGTATTCCAAAATCCATTATGATTACATAACTTACTTTAATTTTGTAAATATAATCATATGCGCATGTAAACAGCCCATCCTCCAACGTAGACTCCTATTACCATGTCTCCTTCTCCAACATCAGGGGTCTACATTCCAACCTTCCAGAGGTTGAAACTCAATTACAGGAGACAAAACCGGACATATTCTTTCTAAGTGAAACTGGAATAGGGCCGACCACCTCCCTAGACGAATTCATAATTAAAGCATACTCTAACTGAACATCTAAATCTGATCCCCAAGATCGCCATAGGCACGGAATATGTGCCTACATCAAAGATGGCTTCCCATGTGGTAGGGATATCTTCAGTGAAGACCCTAATTTACCTTATATGTGTTTCTGGGTTGCACTTACTTACACCACTGCATTTATATTTGCCCTCTATCGCCCCCACAATAGCGGAGTTACTATCTTTAAGAGCATATCTGAGAAAATTAACCACATCATGTCTGCTCATCCTTCGGCTAACATCCACATTTGTGGTGACTTCAATGTCAACAATGTGGAATGGCTGACCCACTCGAATAAGACAGATGATGAGGGGAGGTTCTGTCATGATTTCGGCATTGCCTATGACCTCACCCAGATTGTTCACGAACCCACCCGTGTGCCCGATACTTCCTGTCAGTATGCTAGCCTTCTAGACCTTTTTCTCACAACTTCCCCTGAGCTATGTTCATGTTCCGTTCTGTCCCCTCTGGGATCTTCCGACCACTCAGTTTTTTTTTTTTTTTCGATTTTTTCACTTTAAATATTGAACCAGTGTTATTTAAGCCATTTTTCACGTAACGTTCTTTTTTCTATTTTTTTTTACTCCGTTTATCCACCCCCGACCACACACCCAAAAACACCCGGGTACCCACCGATTTTTTAAATTTTAATATCGAAACAGGCTTATTTAAGCCATTTTTTTTTTTTTTGCTTTTTTGATTTTTACATTTAACATCGTTCGTTTGCCTTACATTAGTTTTTTTTGTGTTTTTTTTCTCGATGTTTTGATTACCCCCACCCCGCTTAAGTTTTAACGTTTTCTTTTTTTACTTCGCTTATAAAAAACAAACCTGGTCATTGACTTCATTTGCTGAATAGCTATTGCTCTACGACTTCCGTGCGCGCACCTGTCAATTTGGTTCTTACTTAAATAAATTCAAACATCTTTCGGTAACTCATTCTGGCTGGCTGATTTCATTTTCAAACTTCGCCTTAGGGCTTCGGGTTCGATACTACCAACTTTTACCCCCCCCCCGGTTTCTTTTTTATTTAACAGCACACACACCTCCAAACACCCGGGTAATGCCGGATACCCCCGCTAGTCTATGATATAAATCTCACCTGTCTGTTTAAATGTATGTATGTATGTTTGTATGTCTGCCTAAAACTTTCGACAGAGGCAACAGATTTTCACAAGGTTGGTATCATTTTTAAGTTCAACTCTTCAGACAACAAATACCGAAAAATTTGCTAAAAACATTAATTCCTTTACCCTCAACTGGGCACTTTTCTACAAGGAGGAGTCGCTTTTTTTGCCGATATTTTCGAAAGTCATCCCCTTTTTTCGATTGACTAGCCTTAATTTAAACCTTCGCCACTTCCAGTTTGGCGATGGACGCAACGGCAAAGACGTCATGCTTTTCTTCAGATTTTTTTCCTCCTTCCCGGTACGGGTTCAAGCCTGCCTGCCTACTACCACTTTTTATGTTTGCTCAACACATACCTCCAACCACCCGGGCAACGCCAGGCACCCGGGCTAGTTAGTACAGTAATATAGCTTAATAAAAGTAATAGTATAGGTTAATGTCTCTTCTGTTGTGAAATCGATTTCATATTCGGCTTTTGCAACATATCCACCAATCAGAATGCAAAAAAAAAAAAAAACTAAATAAACAATTTGACAAAATGTAATTGATTTGAAAACTGCAAAGAAACAAAGAAAGAAAACAACTGGAGCATAATTTTTGCTTTAGAAAACAAACAATTTTTTGCTAATTTATATTTTGAATGACATAATCCATTATGTTTACTTAATTCTTGTCATGATAGATGATTGCAAACTGTAACTGACAATCAACAAACGATAAACAAACGATAATTAAAAAAAAAGAAAGAAAAAACAGTGAAGAAAATTATATAAAACGATAATTGGCAGCACATGACAAACTACATAAGTACGTCCTAAAATAGATTTCTACTTCTATATGTGGACAGGTGCTGCTCGGAACATTCGTTCTAGCTTTGATAAAATTTAATGTCAACTTCGCTATCTAGTGGGTAAATGATATCTTATCTACATTCCCCTTTTTTCTTTTAAAAACAAAACAAAAAAACTCATGTTCACCCCTTACAAAGCATATCGCTACTTGGACATAAGGGGCTACTATTTGGGGCCATGTCTAGGAAAGATTAACAAGATATTTGTTTATGTTACATTTAAACTTCAGCATATCAGTACATCCAAAGAAGCAGCCAGCAGGAAGGGAATTCCAAAGTGTAGCTGTTCGAGGGAAGAAACTATTAGAATAGAAAGCTTTCTGGCATTTAGGGATAACAACAATGAAGGGGTGAGATCTTATTGCTAAGCGGGTTTGTCGGGGATATGTATGTCGAGGGGGTACAAGTGAAAAGAGTTCATCAGAATACATTCCATTAAAATATTTTTAAAACAGGCATAGTGATGCGACATTGCGGTGATGCGACAGGGGCTGGAGCTTAGTTGATAAATTGGGACCGATTAGATTGACAACTTTTTGGGGGACTTTATCTAAGAGGGAGAGACTAGTGGTAGATGCACCAGTCCAGATGTGGCAACAATATTCCATGCATAGACGAATGGTGGCCTTGTAAAGACTAGCAGCATGTCGTCTAACAGTATCTAATTTTTTATGAAATCCTCTAAAGAGTAAGATACGTTCTAAGATGGAGTACTGCCTCCACATGTGGGGAGGTGCTTCAAATCCAACGTAAACAAATTCCTGATGAACCGCCCCCTTAAGTAGACACTTTATGAAATCTCAACACTAACGTACAACGTACTGTACATGCAATAACCCTTATCCCTGAGTGGCTTCCGGGCCTTGATAAGTGGTGACCTCCTTGTAATATATATATACGTACTGTACATGCAATAACCCTTATCCCTGCTAGTCTTTCTTTATAGTTATTTCTGTGGAAGTTATCCAATGGATCCAATTATCTAATGGAAGTTATCTGTTGCTCAGAAAGTGATTGGATCATTCTACTGCTCTAAAAAGTATCTAATTCTTTATGAAATCCTCTAAAGAGTAAGATACGTTCTAAGATGGAGTACTGTCTCCACGTGTGGGGAGGTGCTGCTTAGAAAGCTCGTTCTTACACTGATATAATTTAAAGTCAACTTTAGTGGGCAAATGATCTCTTCTCTCCATCTCCTTTTTAACAGAAGAGATGCTGCTAGGCTTTCGTTATCGTTATCTCCATGAAAGTTGCTCGACTGAACTCCAATCTCTGGTTCCTCTTTGAAGGACACTTACAGCAACAATATTATTCAGAAAATTAACATTTATGCGATATCACTTTTTATTCTCATATTAATTCCTACCCTTCTAATTCGGATCACTTGAAATATACAAGCGATCTAGATGTTCACCTAGGTTCAGTTATGTAATAACGTCAAAAATGGCCTGTTTTGTTTAATTCTGGTAAGACTCCGTTCCTATCTTTTAGTTGTATTCGTATCCCTTTTCTTACTGAGATTCTTATGGATGGCTCTGATCTCAATGAGAAATCGACTCTAAAACTTCTTGATCCTTCTTTCATTTAAAATCTTTCTTGGAGTTCGTATATTAGATTCATTGCTCTTTCTGTTTCTCATAAAATCAGTTCTCTATCGCTCTAAGACACTGTTCAAGCCTCCATGAAGAGTTTTTTCCCGTCCGGTCCAATTTAGGTTATTTTTGAAAGTGGGATTATATGGCTGTTATACCATTTTTCTGGGTGGAGTTAAAAAAAAAAAACTGTCTAAAATACAAAATATGGCCTAGTTTCAGAGATATGATAGCTTTTTCGAAGTGCGGTGTAATATCCTTGAATTGGGGACTGGTTTCCCGAACACGATAATAGCTTCATCCTTTTAACTTAGATTTCGCTAGAAGCCCAAAATTGAACTTCATCTCACTAGAAACCCAAAATTGAACTTTAAAATATTTTGCGTCTTCATTTCAACAGGACAAGAATTATTGACCAATTTTCAATGCTTATGAAAGATTTTTGGAATATAAGGGCTTCAGACGCTTCTAGTAAGATAGGCAAATCATTGGAATATTTTCTAACACCAGGAATAATTAAAACGAATAATTCAAGAAATCAGAAACTTGCAAAGTGATTAACTGTTTAGGTTAGTTAAGTCAAAAATAACACAAATCATTACAAACAAAAGAAGTCACTTTACAAAGAAAAATCGTTTTAATTAAGCACTGTACGACAATCTCATTCCTAAGGCAATGTTATACTGTTACATGATATACTTGGATTTGGAAACCAGAGCAGCATCACTTAAATTTTCATCAAGCTCTTGGATTTAATGCACAAGTTTCTGGTTGTAATTGTCCTCACCAACCCGTTTCACTATCAGTTCTTCTCTCTTCCCAGAGAAGCGATAAGTTAAGTGTGGAGGGAAGGTTGTTCTGGGGTTAGAGATGGTGGTTGAGGAGCTTTAGAACGACTCTCACGCATCTTGGCTAGATGGTATTCAGCTTTTTCTTCCTTTGACAAGCTGATGTAGCCACCTTCTGCACTTGGTCGACCCTTCTTAGCTGGGTTTTCCTTTTTGAATGGCATTTTGCTAATCTAAAGTGAAAAGGTTAAAACTCAAGTAATAAGCGGTTATACTCATGATTGATTTGTATATGTTAGCTCTCTCCTGAACCTATAAACACTGAATATAACAGATATGATGAAGTATATAACTTAGTCATTTTTTTTTTATGCCTCGTTCAAATGCTACTAAGTTCAGCATTTGCCCCCACCCCACCCCATCTATTTTGATTCGCTGATACCTGACAATTCTATTATTCCAGAATCTATTTCTTCATACATAAACAAACGCACCAGAAAGTTTCCAATATGGTGTCGCTCTCTACATAAGGCAGTCATTCTAAAAAAAAATACCAAATACAAACATATTAACCACTCATAAACAGACAATTAAATACCGATAAGCTTACACTTATCTATGCACAAAGTGCCAATACACCAATCCCCCCCCCCCCGCGAAAAAAACGACAACATTATTTTTCAATTTTGGAGCAGCTTTGCAACATGACACTACATGATACTATTGGGGGGGGGGAGCGTTTTTAATTATATTTTTCTTATTATTTTTTCATTTACTATTACTGTGGACGATTTTAATTACTTATATATTTTTCAGTGATAACTTATCATGTCAACCGCTTGCAAATAAGTTAACGCCCCCCCCCCCAATATTTTATGCAGGTAGGTTTTAAACTAAATTACATTGCCTACTGAAACACTTATTTGTAATATATTTATTTTTTGTTTACTTCTCTTTTCTGAACTCATTATACACACTGCAGACATTAACTTTGTTTTTTAGGTAGATTTTTACCTTAGCTCAACCTTCACAATTTTTTTTTAAAATGAAGATTTTTATAAGTTTTCGACTATGCTGAATGAGACAATTTCTTTTAAATTTAGCGGAGACAAGTACTTATGCACTATAATTTAGTGACTGCCAGATTTGTACGTATGTGCGATAAACAAATCTACTTCTCTCCAACCCACACTGACACCCCCCCCATTTCTTTTTGGAGTTTATAGTATTTGCCGGTGGGTATGCTAACAATGAACATCAAGGTTAAATTTGGGGCAAATACTTTGATAACCCACCCTTCATAAAATGGGGTGTCTATTTCAAAAACCATTCTTTACATGGCAAGGTTAGAGGTGTCTATTTCGAAAGCTGTTCTTAACATGAGGAGGTTGGGTGTGTCTATTCCAAAAGTCGTTCTTAACATTAGAAGGTTGGCCACCAACAACAACCGTAGTTTAATTTTTTACGATGGAGGAAGAAATATGCTTCCACCGGGCAACGTCGGTTTAACGTCACGCTAGTAATGATAATAAATAAGAAACATTATGGACCAATAATAATTTAAAAAAAAAAACGTATATAAGAATTTACACATAATTAATATTTAATTATAAACCCCTCTCTTATTGTATACACTCCTACTACTTTAAATTCCAACGTCCTCTCCCTACCACTCCCCCGTCTTTTCTAACTCCCCTTTATCTACGATTTTTCCATTCTTATTTGACTTTATAATTTAGTCCATCTATGAATTCTGACGATGCTAGTTGGATTTTTTCCTCTCTCTTTGAGGATTTTCCTCTAGCTGAAACAATTTGTAAACTCATTCTGGACTCACAGTAATAAATTCCCTATATACTGCTCTGACTACACATTGAGCACTCTAGTCCGGTTTTTTCACCACTGGTAAATAAATATCTATATATATATATATATATTATATATATATATATATATATATAAGTAACACAATGATTAAAATGCTAAACTAATTGGGCTTAAAACTAACTCTTATTCTTTGCTTGGCAGCTCAACTAATCCTTGTTTTGATGATATGATATTTTCCATTTATTTGTTTACAGCATTATTTTGGTCGCTTTCTTTTGAAAAAAATAGATGATATTCTCAAAATATTAAAAACTTTTACTATCCTGGTTATTTAAAGACAGTAAGTCTATATTTACTGATTTGTAATTATGATTGATTTTGGAAAATAAATAGATACAAAAAGAAAATAAATATAAACAGAAAATAGATATAAAAAAGAAATAGATATAAAAAGAAAATAAATAGATTTAAAAGGAAATAGATATAAAAAGAAAAAAAATAGATATAAAAAGAAAATAAATATAAAAAGAAAATAGATATAAAACGAAAATAAATAGATATGAGAAGAAAATAAATAGACATAAAAAGAAAATAAATAGATATAAAGAGAAAATAGATATAAAAAGAAAATAAATATAAAAAGAAAATAGATATAAAAAGAAAATAAATATAAAAAGAAAATAAATATAAAAAGAAAATAAATATAAAAAGAAAATAGATATAAAAAGAAAATAAATAGATATAAAAAGAAAATAAATAGATATAAAAAGAAAATAAATAGATATAAAGAGAAAATAGATATAAAAAGAAAATAAATAGATATAAAAAGAAAATAAAGAGATATAAAAAGAAAATAAAGAGATATAAAAAGAAAATAAATATAAAAAGAAAATAAATATAAAAAGAAAATAAAGAGACATAAAAAGAAAATAAATAGATATAAAGAGAAAATAGATATAAAAAGAAAATAAATAGATATAAAAAGAAAATAAATAGATATAAAAAGAAAATAAATAGATATAAAAAGAAAATAAAGAGATATAAAAAGAAAATAAATAGACATAAAAAGAAAATAAATAGATATAAAAAGAAAATAAATAGACATAAAAAGAAAATAAATAGATATAAAAAGAAAATAAATAGATATAAAAAGAAAATAAATAGATATAAAAAGAAAATAAATAAATATAAAAAGAAAATAAATATAAAAAGAAAATAAATAGATATAAAAAGAAAATAAATAGATATAAAAAGAAAATAAATACATATAAAAAGAAAATAAATAGATATAAAAAGAAAATTAATAAATATAAAAAGAAAATAAATAGATACAAAAAAAATAGATATAAAAAGAAAATAAATAGATATAAAAAGAAAATAGACATAAAAAGAAAATAAATAGATATAAAAAGAAAATAAATAGATATAAAAAGAAAATAAATAGATATAAAAAGAAAATAAATAGATATAAAAAGAAAATAAATAGATATAAAAAGAAAATAAATAGATATAAAAAGAAAATAAATAGATATAAAAAGAAAATAAATAAATATAAAAAGAAAATAAATATAAAAAGAAAATAAATAGATATAAAAAGAAAATAAATAAATATAAAAAGAAAATAAATAAATATAAAAAGAAAATAAATAGATATAAAAAGAAAATAAATAGATATAAAAAGAAAATAAAGAGATATAAAAAGAAAATAAATAGACATAAAAAGAAAATAAATAGATATAAAAAGAAAATAAATAGACATAAAAAGAAAATAAATAGATATAAAAAGAAAATAAATAGATATAAAAAGAAAATAAATAGATATAAAAAGAAAATAAATAAATATAAAAAGAAAATAAATATAAAAAGAAAATAAATAGATATAAAAAGAAAATAAATAGATATAAAAAGAAAATAAATAGATATAAAAAGAAAATAAATACATATAAAAAGAAAATAAATAGATATAAAAAGAAAATTAATAAATATAAAAAGAAAATAAATAGATACAAAAAAAATAGATATAAAAAGAAAATAAATAGATATAAAAAGAAAATAGACATAAAAAGAAAATAAATAGATATAAAAAGAAAATAAATAGATATAAAAAGAAAATAAATAGATATAAAAAGAAAATAAATAGATATAAAAAGAAAATAAATAGATATAAAAAGAAAATAAATAGATATAAAAAGAAAATAAATAAATATAAAAAGAAAATAAATATAAAAAGAAAATAAATAGATATAAAAAGAAAATAAATAGATATAAAAAGAAAATAAATAAATATAAAAAGAAAATAAATACATATAAAAAGAAAATAAATAGATATAAAAAGAAAATTAATAAATATAAAAAGAAAATAAATAGATACAAAAAAAATAGATATAAAAAGAAAATAAATAGATATAAAAAGAAAATAAATAGATATAAAAAGAAAATAAATAGATATAAAAAGAAAATAAATAGACATAAAAAGAAAATAAATAGATATAAAAAGAAAATAAATAGATATAAAAAGAAAATAAATAGATATAAAAAGAAAATAAATAGATATAAAAAGAAAATAAATAGATATAAAAAGAAAATAAATAGATATAAAAAGAAAATAAATAGATATAAAAAGAAAATAAATAAATATAAAAAGAAAATAAATATAAAAAGAAAATAAATAGATATAAAAAGAAAATAAATAAATATAAAAAGAAAATAGATATAAAAAGAAAATAAATAGATATAAAAAGAAAATAAATAGATATAAAAAGAAAATAAATAGACATAAAAAGAAAATAAATAGATATAAAAAGAAAATAAATAGATATAAAAAGAAAATAAATAGACATAAAAAGAAAATAAAGAGATATAAAAAGAAAATAAATAGATATAAAAAGAAAATAAATAGATATAAAAAGAAAATAAAGAGATATGAAAAGAAAATAAATATAAAAAGAAAATAAATATAAAAAGAAAATAAAGAGACATAAAAAGAAAATAAATGGATATAAAGAGAAAATAGATATAAAAAGAAAATAAATAGATATAAAAAGAAAATAAATAGATATAAAAAGAAAATAAATAGATATAAAAAGAAAATAAAGAGATATAAAAAGAAAATAAAGAGATATAAAAAGAAAATAAATAGACATAAAAAGAAAATAAATAGATATAAAAAGAAAATAAATAGACATAAAAAGAAAATAAATAGATATAAAAAGAAAATAAATAGATATAAAAAGACAATAAATAGATATAAAAAGAAAATAAATAGATATAAAAAGAAAATAAAGAGATATAAAAAGAAAATAAATAGATATAAAAAGAAAATAAAGAGATATAAAAAGAAAATAAATAGATATAAAAAGAAAATAGAGATATAAAAAGAAAATAAATAGATATAAAAAGAAAATAAATATAAAAAGAAAATAAATAGATATAAAAAGAAAATAGACATAAAAAGAAAATAGATATAAAAAGAAAATAAATAGATATAAACAGAAAATAAATAGATATAAAAAGAAAATAGATATAAAAAGAAAATAAATAGATATAAAAAGAAAATAAATAGATATAAAAAGAACATAGATATAAAAAGAACATAGATATAAAAAGAAAATAAATAGATATAAAAAGAAAATAAAGAGATATAAAAAGAAAATAAAGAGATATAAAAAGAAAATAGATATAAAAAGAAAATAAATAGATATAAAAAGAAAATAAATAGATATAAAAAGAAAATAAATAGATATAAAAAGAAAACAGATATAAAAAGAAAATAAATAGATATAAAAAGAAAATAAATAGATATAAAAAGAAAATAAAGAGATATAAAAATAAAATAAATATAAAAAGAAAATAAATATAAAAGAAAATAAAGAGATATAAAAAGAAAATAAAGAGACATAAAAAGAAAATAAATAGACATAAAAAGAAAATAAATAGATATAAAAAGAAAATAAATAGATATAAAAAGAAAATAAATAGATATAAAAAGAAAATAAATAGATATAAAAAGAAAATAAATAGATATAAAAAGAAAATAAAGAGATATAAAAAGAAAATAAATATAAAAAGAAAATAAATATAAAAAGAAAATAAAGAGACATAAAAAGAAAATAAATATAAAAAGAAAATAAAGAGATATAAAAAGAAAATAAAGAGATATAAAAAGAAAATAAATAGACATAAAAAGAAAATAAATAGATATAAAAAGAAAATAAATAGACACAAAAAGAAAATAAATAGATATAAAAAGAAAATAAATAGATATAAAAAGAAAATAAAGAGATATAAAAAGAAAATAAAGAGATATAAAAAGAAAATAAATAGACATAAAAAGAAAATACATAGACATAAAAAGAAAATAAATAGACATAAAAAGAAAATAAATATAAAAAGAAAATAAATAGATATAAAAAGAAAATAGACATAAAAAGAAAATAAATATAAAAAGAAAATAGATATAAAAAGAAAATAAATAGATATAAAAAGAAAATAAAGAGATATAAAAAGAAAATAAATAGATATAAAAAGAAAATAAAGAGATATAAAAAGAAAATAAATAGACATAAAAAGAAAATAAATAGATATAAAAAGAAAATAAATAGATATAAAAAGAAAATAAATAGACATAAAAAGAAAATAAATAGATATAAAAAGAAAATAAATAGACATAAAAAAAAATAAATAGACATAAAAAGAAAATAAATAGATATAAAAAGAAAATAAATAGACATAAAAAGAAAATAAATAGATATAAAAAGAAAATAAATAAGCATAAAAAGAAAATAAAGAGATATAAAAAGAAAATAAATATAAAAAGAAAATAAATAGACATAAAAAGAAAATAAATAGATATAAAAAGAAAATAAATATAAAAAGAAAATAAATATAAAAAGAAAATAAATAGATATAAAAAGAAAATAAATAGATATAAAAAGAAAATAAATAGATATAAAAAGAAAATAAATAGATATAAAAAGAATACAAATAGACATACAAAGAAAATAAATAGATATAAAAAGAAAATAAATAGACATAAAAAGAAAATAAATAGACATAAAAAGAAAATAAATAGACATAAAAAGAAAATAAATAGATATAAAAAGAAAATAAAGAGACATAAAAAGAAAATAAATAGATATAAAAAGAAAATAAATAGACATAAAAAAAATAAATAGACATAAAAAGAAAATAAATAGATATAAAAAGAAAATAAATATAAAAAGAAAATAAATAGATATAAAAAAAAAATAAATAGACATAAAAAGAAAATAAATAGATATAAAAAGAAAATAAAGAGACATAAAAAGAAAATAAATAGATATAAAAAGAAAATAAATAGACATAAAAAGAAAATAAAGAGATATAAAAAGAAAATAAATATAAAAAAAAAATAAATAGACATAAAAAGAAAATAAATAGATATAAAAAGAAAATAAATATAAAAAGAAAATAAATATAAAAAGAAAATAAATAGATATAAAAAGAAAATAAAGAGATATAAAAAGAAAATAAATAGATATAAAAAGAAAATAAATAGATATAAAAAGAAAACAAATAGACATACAAAGAAAATAAATAGATATAAAAAGAAAATAAATAGACATAAAAAGAAAATAAATAGATATAAAAAGAAAATAAATAGACATAAAAAGAAAATAAATAGATATAAAAAGAAAATAAATAGACATAAGAAAATAAAGAGATATAAAAAGAAAATGAATAGATATAAAAAGAAAATAAATAGACATAAAAAGAAAATAAATAGATATAAAAAGAAAATAAATAGATATAAAAAGAAAATAAATAGACATAAAAAGAAAATAAATAGATATAAAAAGAAAATAAATATAAAAAGAAAATAAATATAAAAAGAAAATAAATAGACATAAAAAGAAAATAAATAGATATAAAAAGAAAATAAATATAAAAAGAAAATAAATATAAAAAGAAAATAAATAGATATAAAAAGAAAATAAATAGATATAAAAAGAAAATAAATAGACATAAAAAGAAAATAAATAGACATAAAAAGAAAATAAATAGATATAAAAAGAAAATAAATAGATATAAAAAGAAAATAAATAGATATAAAAAGAAAATAAATAGATATAAAAAGAAAATAAATATAAAAAGAAAATAAAGAGATATAAAAAGAAAATAAAGAGATATAAAAAGAAAATAAATAGACATAAAAAGAAAATAAATAGATATAAAAAGAAAATAAATAGACATAAAAAGAAAATAAATAGATATAAAAAGAAAATAAATAGATATAAAAAGAAAATAAATAGATATAAAAAGAAAATAAATAGATATAAAAAGAAAATAAAGAGATATAAAAAGAAAATAAATAGATATAAAAAGAAAATAAAGAGATATAAAAAGAAAATAAATAGATATAAAAAGAAAATAAATATAAAAAGAAAATAAATAGATATAAAAAGAAAATAGACATAAAAAGAAAATAGATATAAAAAGAAAATAAATAGATATAAAAAGAAAATAAATAGATATAAAAAAAAACATAGATATAAAAAGAAAATGAATAGATATAAAAAGAAAATAAATAGATATAAAAAGAAAATAGATATAAAAAGAAAATAAATAGATATAAAAATAAAATAAATAGATATAAAAAGAAAATAGACATAAAAAGAAAATAGATATAAAAAGAAAATAAATAGACATAAAAAGAAAATAAAGAGATATAAAAAGAAAATAGATATAAAAAGAAAATAAATAGATATAAAAAGAAAATAAATAGATATAAAAAGAAAACAGATATAAAAAGAAAATAAATAGATATAAAAAGAAAATAAATAGATATAAAAAGAAAATAAAGAAATATAAAAAGAAAATAAATATAAAAAGAAAATAAATATAAAAAGAAAATAAAGAGATATAAAAAGAAAATAAAGAGACATAAAAAGAAAATAAATAGACATAAAAAGAAAATAAATAGATATAAAAAGAAAATAAATAGATATAAAAAGAAAATAAATAGATATAAAAAGAAAATAAATAGATATAAAAAGAAAATAAAGAGATATAAAAAGAAAATAAATATAAAAAGAAAATAAATATAAAAAGAAAATAAATATAAAAAGAAAATAAAGAGACATAAAAAGAAAATAAATATAAAAAGAAAATAAAGAGATATAAGAAAATAAAGAGATATAAAAAAAAAATAAATAGACATAAAAAGAAAATAAATAGATATAAAAAGAAAATAAATAGACATAAAAAGAAAATAAATAGATATAAAAAGAAAATAAAGAGATATAAAAAGAAAATAAATAGATATAAAAAGAAAATAAATAGATATAAAAAGAAAATAAATAGATATAAAAAGAAAATAAATAGATATAAAAAGAAAATAAAGAGATATAAAAAGAAAATAAATAGATATAAAAAGAAAATAAATAGATATAAAAAGAAAATAAAGAGATATAAAAAGAAAATAAAGAGATATAAAAAGAAAATAAAGAGATATAAAAAGAAAATACATAGACATAAAAAGAAAATAAATAGATATAAAAAGAAAATAAATAGACATAAAAAGAAAATAAATATAAAAAGAAAATAAATAGATATAAAAAGAAAATAGACATAAAAAGAAAATAAATATAAAAAGAAAATAGATATAAAAAGAAAATAAATAGATATAAAAAGAAAATAAAGAGATATAAAAAGAAAATAAATAGATATAAAAAGAAAATAAAGAGATATAAAAAGAAAATAAATAGACATAAAAAGAAAATAAATAGATATAAAAAGAAAATAAATAGACATAAAAAGAAAATAAATAAATATAAAAAGAAAATAAATAGACATAAAAAGAAAATAAATAGACATAAAAAGAAAATAAATAGATATAAAAAGAAAATAAATAGACATAAAAAGAAAATAAATAGATATAAAAAGAAAATAAATAGATATAAAAAGAAAATAAATAGACATAAAAAGAAAATAAAGAGATATAAAAAGAAAATAAATATAAAAAGAAAATAAATAGACATAAAAAGAAAATAAATAGATATAAAAAGAAAATAAATATAAAAAGAAAATAAATATAAAAAGAAAATAAAGAGATATAAAAAGAAAATAAATAGATATAAAAAGAAAATAAATAGATATAAAAAGAAAATAGATATAAAAAGAAAATAGATATAAAAAGAAAATAAATAGATATAAAAAGAAAATAAATAGATATAAAAAGAAAATA
Source organism: Euprymna scolopes (assembly GCF_053919585.1). Classification (NCBI taxonomy): domain Eukaryota; kingdom Metazoa; phylum Mollusca; class Cephalopoda; order Sepiida; family Sepiolidae; genus Euprymna; species Euprymna scolopes. The sequence goes on from NC_136498.1 coordinate 108,111,939, forward strand.
AATAGATATAAAAAGAAAATAAATAGACATAAAAAGAAAATAAATAGATATAAAAAGAAAATAAATAGATATAAAAAGAAAATAAATAGACATAAAAAGAAAATAAATAGATATAAAAAGAAAATAAATAGACATAAAAAGAAAATAAATAGATATAAAAAGAAAATAAATAGACATAAAAAGAAAATAAAGAGATATAAAAAGAAAATAAATAGACATAAAAAGAAAATAAAGAGATATAAAAAGAAAATAAAGAGATATAAAAAGAAAATAAATAGATATAAAAAGAAAATAAATAGACATAAAAAGAAAATAAATAGATATAAAAAGAAAATAAATAGATATAAAAAGAAAATAAATAGACATAAAAAGAAAATAAATAGATATAAAAAGAAAATAAATATAAAAAGAAAATAAATATAAAAAGAAAATAAATATAAAAAGAAAATAAATAGACATAAAAAGAAAATAAATAGACATAAAAAGAAAATAAATAGATATAAAAAGAAAATAAATATAAAAAGAAAATAAATATAAAAAGAAAATAAATAGATATAAAAAGAAAATAAATAGATATAAAAAGAAAATAAATAGATATAAAAAGAAAATAAATAGATATAAAAAGAAAATAAATAGATATAAAAAGAAAATAAATATAAAAAGAAAATAGATATAAAAAGAAAATAAATAGATATAAAAAGAAAATAAAGAGATATAAAAAGAAAATAAATAGATATAAAAAGAAAATAAATATAAAAGAAAATAGATATAAAAAGAAAATAAATAGATATAAAAAGAAAATAAATATAAAAAGAAAATAAATAGATATAAAAAGAAAATAGACATAAAAAGAAAATAAATATAAAAAGAAAATAGATATAAAAAGAAAATAAATAGATATAAAAAGAAAATAAAGAGATATAAAAAGAAAATAAATAGATATAAAAAGAAAATAAATATAAAAAGAAAATAAATAGATATAAAAAGAAAATAAATAGATATAAAAAGAAAATAAATAGACATAAAAAGAAAATAAATAGATATAAAAAGAAAATAAATAGATATAAAAAGAAAATAAATATAAAAAGAAAATAAATAGATATAAAAAGAAAATAAATAGATATAAAAAGAAAATAAATAGACATAAAAAGAAAATAAATAGATATAAAAAGAAAATAAAGAGATATAAAAAGAAAATAAAGAGATATAAAAAGAAAATAAAGAGATATAAAAAGAAAATAAAGAGATATAAAAAGAAAATAAATAGATATAAAAAGAAAATAAATAGATATAAAAAGAAAATAAATAGATATAAAAAGAAAATAAATAGATATAAAAAGAAAATAAATAGACATAAAAAGAAAATAAATAGACATAAAAAGAAAATAAATAGATATAAAAAGAAAATAAATAGATATAAAAAGAAAATAAAGAGATATAAAAAGAAAATAAATATAAAAAGAAAATAAATAGATATAAAAAGAAAATAAAGAGATATAAAAAGAAAATAAATAGATATAAAAAGAAAATAAATAGATATAAAAAAAAATAAATAGACATAAAAAGAAAATAAATAGATATAAAAAGAAAATAAATAGATATAAAAAGAAAATAAATAGATATAAAAAGATAAAAAGAAAAAAAATACAAGACTTTTTTCAACACACGGCTTCCAGCATTGCTATAGCCTTCTTATATTTTGACATATTTGTTTATCAGCAATGCTTCAAGTAAACTGCTTTTTCCTTTTACAAAAAAAGTAATATTTCGAAAAAAGAAAAATAAATTCTCAATTTTCATCATCGGTAGCTTTTTTCCTACAAAATCAATATTTGATTCTGATTAATCAGTTCTTTTGGTGAATCATTGTCACAAACAATAACTGTAATTCAATTCCTCATGGAAAATATTTTGACTGGGACAGAATTATCTTTAAACGGATGCCATCTTTAAAAGAAACGACGTACCTCTGTATTGCTGAATATACAGTTACTTGCATTATTTTCACAACATTTCGGTTGATGTAAACTCCGATATTTTTCAAGTGTAGCTTGATGAATTCGGAATCAAACTTGGGAATCTTCACAGAAATTCAAAAATGACATAACAGATAAAGTACTTGGTAAAATTTGGTTGTAAGCGACACTTTTTTGGCGGTTGATGGTTCAATCCTCAGTGTGGGCGATACTCAAAATACAATTGCAGATTACTTAAGCCTCCTACCCGGTCATGGCTGATGAAACGAGAGCCTGGTACTACTGCGGATAAAGTAAAGGGTTCCGTTCAAAATTCTATTGCTCCTGGATATGACCTTAAACTATATCCAGTGGTGAGGCCCAAGCTTGCAGGCTTTGGGGAGTGTGGAGCCACCCTTTAATTGCCATTGCTCCCAGGTCCACTCTGACCCGGAGTGGTAGTACTTGTTAGGGTCTTAACTATGGGTTAAATAGGAACCGACTTGAAAATAACAAATATTCTATTAAAAATTTTTCTTCAAAATCTTTGGATTCGGCATTAAATAACCTGAAAAGGGTTGATATGCCGTAAAACAAAAACAAACAACCGTCAAAATTCTATGCAGATTCTCAAGTTCGACAAGATACACTTGGAGAAGGTCAGAATTACATTAGCCGAAACGTTATGAAAATAACAGGCAAGATGAGAACAGTAGTCCAAAGAATTTTCATCTCAAAAATTTAAAAACACAAAGTAATTCCTTTTTAGAACTAAAAAAAATATTTTGAAAAAAAAAAAAAATAGTTGAAAAAAATGCAAGTAAAAACAATACCAGGCGATGCTGGATAAGAACAGCTAGTGCACACATAAATTCAACATTTTTGTGGATATTTCGATGCGAATATAAAAAAAGATTATTATCTGAAAAGTAGTTTACATACTATTCTTTAAAGGCTTAAACCATAGTGATTGTATGAGGGCAGTTCCAAAAGTAAAGCCTCCTATTTTTTTTATAACTCAAAAAGTTGAAGAGCTACAAAGACGGGAATGTTATCATTAAAACGAGCGACCTTTTGTGTTCCAGAATCTATTTTCCTACATAGTCACCTGCATTCTCAATGCACTTTTGCCAGGAAGTCAATGAATCTCTGCTCCTGATTCATGCCCATGATAGGGGTTTCTTTTTTAGAGTGTCACATCGTCAATATCTGCAACAGAGATGAAACTTTCATAAATGCATAAGTTCAGTCATCGTACCTATGCAGTTTGCAATCCCTTCTTATCCATTTGAGCAAAATCAAAAAAATAGGAGGTATTATTTTTGGAACGATTCTTGTACATTCCATTTACAATACAGTTTTAAAGAATCAAATATCAAACAACTAGGCTGTGTTATTCGTTTTTAATGCCATTGTATCATCCGGATTTGCATTTTGAGGGTGCTGGCAATGGTCCTGTTGCCATAACTTTGATCGGTAGAGAGTATGAGTTGTACAGTTTTGCATCTCCGATCTCACTTGTTGAATATTGTGTCACTTTCAGACATTCTGGACAACTAGTAGATGGTCTTCAACAAAACAAAAAAGAAAACCGGCTTTCATCAAATGGAAATGGAATCATGTTGTCTTTTCTAGGGCGACAACTTTATCGTTCTACCCTGTAGATTGAGATGAAGATTTCAAATTAAACGATTTCAAGCTATGAATTTGCACGTGTGCAAAAGACATAGAAATATGTTGGCAAGTTGAAATTCAGTTGTAAAAGTGACACTCTTCTGGAGGTTGAAGGTCTAATTCTGAGTGCCATCAACACTTAAAATACAATTTGGAATTACTTAAGACATAAGACGTATTAAATAAAGGGTCCTGTTCAAAATTCTGTGCAGATCCCAGAGTTTGACAGAAAAATTCCAGAGTTCGACAGAAAGATAGAGAACAAAATGATAAAAAAACTAACGGGTATTAAATATTACGTTTCTCAATTTTTGAGATGAAGATTGGTTATTCGGATTTGGATTCTTCGCACGACTGTTCTCATCTTCAGTGTTATTTTCACAACGTTTCGGTCGAAGTAACTTCCGACCTTCTTCCGGTTTATCTTGTCAAACACTGGAATAGTAGATAAAGTACTTGGTAAAAATATCTGAGTTTGACAGAAAGATCCCAGAGTTCGACAGAAAGATCCCAGAGTTCGACAGAAAGATCCCAGAGTTCGACAGAATGATCCCAGAGTTCGACAGAATGATCCCAGAGTTTGACAGAAAGATCCCAGAGTTTGACAGAAAGATCCCAGAGTTTGACAGAAAGATCCCAGAGTTTGACAGAAAGATTCCAGAGTTTGACAGAAAGATTCCAGAGTTTGACAGAAAGATTCCAGAGTTTGACAGAAAGATTCCAGAGTTTGACAGAAAGATTCCAGAATTCGACAGAAAGATCCCAGTGTTTGACAAGATACACCTGGTTAGAGGTTCCACTGACCAAAATGTTGTGAAAATAAACTCAAGATGAGAACAGTAGTCTGAAGAATACAAATAATCCGAATGTATTAAATAGTTTTTGCTAAATTTACGGTGAATTTATTTTCATATGGATGCCAACTTAAAAAGGGGACATAACTCTGTATTTGTCGATACAGAATTTACTTCACTTTGTTTAGGATAAAATATAATATTTTGAAAATAAAAATGGCCTAGTTTTAAAAGAAAATTCAAAATGTACAAATTTCAAGTGAACACAGTACCGAGCAATGCCAGACAGGGACTGCTAGTACAACATAAAATGAAGAAAGAAAAAATTTTAAACCGCTTAATTTTTTTTCATTTTATTATATAATAAAATGTTGGAAATATTTGCATTTGTTGACTCCATACATAAAGAAGTCATCCTTTCTGGATCCCTTGATTGTCACTGATCCCTTCAAACTAAAGAGATCGTCAAGAGTCATTTACTTCAGACAGACAAGCAGCTAAACATTTCTGGAGTACAGATTCTTCCAAATTTCGACCTGAAAAGAAAAAAAAAATTGTGATTTATAAACTGATAGAATTTTCTCTCACAGAGCGAAGACACATGTATGGGAGCAGCAGTAGGTGTGTCAGATATTTTGTGAAAAATATTGAATAATTCCACCCCCTGTCTTCCAAGCTTATAACTACTTGAAAAATGTAATTCAAGCCCTTTTTTTTTTTTTCAGTTAAAGGAGCAAGGACCAAGGTATCATTAAAAAACAAAAACAAAAAAAAAAACAAACAAACAACATGTTTTTTTTTAAAAAAAGACTTTACAGGTAAATTTCTAAAAAACTGTTATATTCCTAAATACTTAGGAAATAAAGACAAACGTGAGTTACACCGAGTGGTATGTGTAATGGGGTTTATTTATAATACAGAAACGTAAGGCTGCTCGCCTAAGGTAAATAGAAGTACATAGTAACAAGTATGGGGAAGAAAGTCTGATAATCAACACGTAAGACTATCCGTCTTACTGCGACTGCTTGTCTGCCGCTGTCTGCCGCTGTCTGCCAAACAGTCCAATATATATATACAGTTTGTAACCGGTGTATAGCCAGTTATGTTCCTTCACAACACCTCCCCCTGAAGCTGAAATCTTCCTGATTTTAGCTTAAATACCTCTTCCTTTTAGGGTCAGGGCTTAATCTCCTGGTAACTTTTCTCTTTCTTGCGCTTTTCCTTCTGGTCAGCGTTACCCGGGGTAAAGGTTTCTGTCCAGCCCGTATGGTCGGTTCAGGCGAAATATTCATTGTTTGCGGTACACACGCTGGTTTTGGTATATCAAAAATATCGCACAATGTTTCCATTGGTGTCTCTTCCACATTTGGAGACAGTCTGGGACGTATTTGATTTCTGTGTCTTTTGCAGACAAAACTTAATCCTTGGATGGTATAGACCATGCTCCCAATCCTTTTTTTGATAATACCTTCAACCCACTGATTTCGTCCATTTTGAAAATTTTTGAAATATACATTTTCACCTGGGGAGAAGCACTTGGTATTAAGGTTTTCTTTTTTTGAAAACTTTCTTTTTCTCTGGTAGCAGCCTATCGAAGACAGATCTTATCTTTCTTGCAAACATTAGCTCAGCCGGGGAAGAATTGACATTATTATTAGGATTTGGTGTCACCCTGTAAATTGCTAAAAATGTTTGAATACATTGTTCGTCTGTGTCCGTAGTAAGATTTTTCTTAAGTGCCCTTTTAAACGTATCTACAAATTTTTCGGCCAACCCATTCGATCGTGGATGGTACACAGGTGTTGTCATATGTAGAATATTTAGTGAGTCACAGAATTCTTTGAATTCATGAGCAGTAAATGCTGTTCCATTATCGCTCACTAAGGTTTTTGGCACTCCAAAACGGCTAAAAATTTCATTAAGCGCACTCACAGTGTTTTTTGCTGTTGGATGTCTAAACTTAAATATTTCTGGCCATCTTGAAAAAGAATCTACAATAATCAAGTAAAAATAACCATTTATAGGTCCCGCATAATCAATATGCAGACGTGACCAGGGTAGGTCCGTCTTTGGCCATGGCATCGTTTTTACTGGAGGATCTCGAGCTGCTAATTGACATCCTCTGCATGTCTTGACACATTTTTCAACTTCCTTGTCCATACCAGGCCAGTACACATATCCTCTCATAAGGGATTTCATTCTCGAAATGCCCGGATGACCTGTATGAAATTCCTTCAGAATTTTCCTCTGTAACGTTAGTGGAATTACGATCCTCTCACCATACATGAGCACATCTTCACAGATGGAAAAAGGCGTTGTTTGATCTACCTTTTTATTATTTTTTTTTATCCATCCCAATTGATTTTTCATTTTCTTAATGAAAATGTCATTTACTGCCTCTTTTTTTATTTTTTCGAAAGTTACCGGAAGTTCACGTATCATATTACACATTGAACTTGTACATTCACTTTCGTCTTTAAGCGCAGCAATTACCGTTTCTTCAAAACTTTCGCTTCTTTTAGGGATCAACCGTGATAATGCATCTGCGTGTCCTAACTTTTTTGAGGATACATGTTCCATCTTAAACTGATAGTTTAAGAGGGTTACAGCCCATCGCTGTAATCGATTCGCAGTATGTGTGGGAATGCCTTTCTTTGATCCAAATATGGTAAGTAGGGGTTTATGGTCGGTTTGCAAAATAAAAGATCGTCCATAGAGAAATCGATTGTACTTTGTAATTCCAAATATTATCGACAGCGCCTCTTTTTCAATTTGGCTGTAATTTTTCTCCGCTGCAACCAACGTTCTTGAAGCATGGGCGATAGCTTTTGTCCTACCATCCTCATACTTGTGAAGTAATACAGCGCCAACACCGTAATCACTGGCGTCCGTTGCTAGTATTAGTTCCTTTTCTGGATTGAAATGTGCCAATGCTAAGTCTGACAGTAGACATCTTTTGATATTTTGGAAAGCAGATTCACATTCCTTATTCCAGTTCCATTTAACACCCTTTTTCAGTAACTCGTTAAGAGGAGCTCTTAAATTATGTATGTTAGGGATGTAAATTGCATAGTATTGAACTAATCCCAAAAACGATTTTAATTTTGTCACTGAATCTGGAGCAGGCATCTTTTCAATTGCTTCAGTCCTTTGTGGATCCGGTCTTCGACCCTCTTTGTCGATTATTTGACCTAGATATTTAATTTTTTTCATAAAAAAATCGCATTTTTCTGGGCTCAATTTAAAACCAAATTCCTGTATTCTTTTGAATACTTCTTTTACATGCTTCTTATGATCTTGCAAATTTTCACTTTTAATTAGGATATCGTCAAGGTAGGCCATTGAAAATTCCAACCCTGCCAGCATCGTGTCCATAATTTGCTGGAAAATAGCAGGAGCAACCTTTAATCCAAAAGGAAGCCTCTTTAGCTTAAAAATGCCCTTATGAGTATTTATGCCTAAGTATTTGGAGCATTCATCGCTGATCTTAATTTGCAAGTAAGCATCTGAGAGGTCTATCTTAGAAAAAATTTTTCCTCCGTTAAGCTTAGAGAACAGATCTTCTGCGGACGGAAGGGGATAATTATGGTCCAATAGACAGTCATTTAAACCCGTTGAAAAATCTCCACAGACCCTTATTCTGTTATTTTTTTTCTTTACATACACGGTTGGACTTGCCCAATCTGTGTGGTTAACTTTTTCAATGACTTCCAGTTGTTGAAGTCTATCCAACTCTTTTTCGATTGCGTCCATCGCTGAAAAAGGCACATTCCTTTTAGGTTTGAATACTGGAGTGGCATTTTTCTTTAATTCAAATTTTGCCTCTGTCTTAATACAGAGTCCTAGTCCTTCGGCAAAAACATTGGGAAATTCAGTTTTCAAATCCTTCAGGAAGTCTTCCCTTTGGTTTGCTTTTTCTGCAGTTAAAACGTTACAAAACGAATTTATGGGTTTCTCCCATAAATTAAACAGGACAATCCAATCTACCCCAAACAGGCATGTATTCTTTCCTGGTACGACGTACACTTTGGATTTATGAGTCTGGTTAGCGAATGTCACTTTGCATTTTAATTCTCCCTTGAACTCTAATCTTTTGCCGCACACACTTCTCGCCGTCTTTCTGGTTTTCGTTAATTCAGGTTGACCTATCCTTTTCCATATATCTTCATTTATAATACTAATATCTGCACCGCTATCCAGAAGCAATGTAACCAGATGTCCATTTATCCGAACATCAACATATTTCCGTCTTTCGCAGCTTTTTTCTTTATTCATGCGAAGCGTATTTACATTATCGGTCCCTTGTCTTTTCTTCTGGGCACAGTATGTTCCCTTGTGACCTCTGAGACCACATTCATAACATATTTTGTTCCTAAACCAGCAGGTCTTATTGTTGTGTCTTAAACTACCACAACATTTACACTTTAGCTTTGGGTCTTTGTATCCTTTAAGGATCCTGTGTTCTTGGAACCTGGACTTTCTTGTGGTCCCTTGCCTTTTTACTTGCTGCACCTTAAAAATATTTTTCTCTTCAATGCGAGTGTTGTCTTTCTTTATGTTAATCAGACGTTGACACTCTTCAGTGACTTTTTGCAATGTTATGTTAGGATCCGCCTCCATAATTGTTAGGATCCGTGAACGTATATCTTTGTCCCTTGGTGCTGTGAGACCTTGTACAAAGATTAAACATTTAAATTGGTCTGCGGAAATTTCATTCAATTTAAATGATTCGCATAAACAGTTCACAGTGCAAGCATATTCTAGATAGTCTTCAGCTTCTGCCTTCTGAATGTTCAAACATTTGTATCTAGAGTGAAATAGGCTATCCCTTTTATCAAATATTTTCGACAAGGTACTAATTGTTTCCTCGAACGAAACCTCCTCCGGTTTTTTTGGTAGAATTAGATTTGCATACTTGGTGTTTTCATCAGTACCCAGTTTTTGTAGTAGCAGGGTAACTTTTTCCTCATCGGTCCAGTCTAAACATCTTTTCGTAAAAATTGTTTCGTATCTTCTGTAGTATACAGGGAAAGTAACACCAGTATCCGGGGAGTAACGAAATTCCGTTAGTGAATTTGAAATACCCTCGGCAGAAAAATTAGTCTTCTTCCCGGTCGACGTTAGAATTAGCTTTTCTAAATTCTTTTGCTGTGTCGACATTTGTCGTTGTAGTATGTTTGTTTGTTCTTGTTGTGCCTCTAAAGTTTTTTGTGTTCTTTCTTGTTGTTGTTGCAGCTGTTGCTGTAACTGTTGTTGTTGAATTTGTTGTTGTTGTTGTTGTTGCGCTAAAAATTGTTGAGTCATTTTTGTCTGTTCCTGGATGCTAAGGGCTAGAGCCTTAGTTAACTCTGCTAATTGTTCCATGTTAGCTTCTAGTACAAAAATGTCTTTTCGAATTCTACACAATAATTCCAAAGAAAAATCGTAAATTTACGTATATCGTAAATTAGTAGCAATATGCAGACACAACACGTTTCAACAAAGTTCATCCATAGTAATTCAACAGGCTTTGTAAAATAATTCTTTTTTTTTTTTTTTTTTTTTTTTTTCAACAACGTAAGTTCATACACAAAATATTTCTTACTTCCCACGACAAATAGTTCCAATTATTTATATAAAGGCAATAACAAACAATTAATTTTCCAAAAAAAAAAAATATATGGCTGCCGTTCCCACGTGGCATAAAATGGTACAATAGTCGTTGTATTTATATTTTTTCTTTCGAAACTCGTAATCCTTTAGTGTAGTTTCGAATTCAACTTGCGACCATTTTTTTTTTTTTTTTTTTTTTTTTTTACTTGTCAAAATAAATATAAATTCCACTTTACCTTGAACATGTTTCTATAATTTCTTGTGAGTTCTTTACGAAGAAAAATCCGTACTTTTCGCTACTTTAGGTAGGAAAAATTTTTAAATTCATTGACGCACGTGGTCAAAAATCCTTGTGTAGTTTGTTTTTTTCGTAAAACAAAAAATCCTTGCATTGTACACAGTCCTTGGTACGGTAATTTATCTCTGTTAAGAGAAAGAACATCCTTTCGTCGCCATTGTTATATTCCTAAATACTTAGGAAATAAAGACAAACGTGAGTTACACCGAGTGGTATGTGTAATGGGGTTTATTTATAATACAGAAACGTAAGGCTGCTCGCCTAAGGTAAATAGAAGTACATAGTAACAAGTATGGGGAAGAAAGTCTGATAATCAACACGTAAGACTATCCGTCTTACTGCGACTGCTTGTCTGCCGCTGTCTGCCGCTGTCTGCCAAACAGTCCAATATATATATACAGTTTGTAACCGGTGTATAGCCAGTTATGTTCCTTCACAACAAAAACACTACTTTTTTGTTTTAAATTTGAATATATTATTTATTGATCTTTTATCTTCAATTTGTGATATATAAAACTTTGGTGAGTAAATTAATTATTTACTTTTTAATAGACATTTGAAAATGGGGGGGCGTGAATTTAAAAAAAAACGTTTGTCTAAAATATTATATTCAGTTTATTGGAAAGAGCATAAAATTTCACATTGACCCTGAAAATATCGTAAAAATAGAATCAATAGAAAAATTGATAGATTTTTAAAGTTTAAAAATTGAAAAATACTGAACTCGTAAAATTCAATTAATTCCATTACTGTTTTTTTTTTTATATAAAAAAAAATATTTCTATTACTTTTTATACAACTTTAATAGTTTATTATGGAAGTATAATCCATAACGAAAATAAAAGAGAAATTACGAGTTTTTCATATTTTATTCGCAGTTTCGTGTTAGGGGTGTCAAAAATTCCTACAAAAATTCTGATACACCTAGAGCAGCAGTCATATGCAAATGACAAAGCTGGCTGCAAGATGTGACAGTAGAAATAAAAGAACACACGTGTTCAGAGATGCAGGTATTTCAGATGTGTTTAAGATATGTTCGATAGAGCAGAATTCGGCGTGTTACACATCTGCCCTGCGATTGACAGAAAAAGATGTGTTCTAAACATGGTCAAAGACACAATAGCACGTATTCGACAAAACAGTACAAGACATTGGAGTACGAGAAGACATTTGAACAATAGACAAGGTGTTATTCTGAAAGTACCTGTAAATAAATGTCTGTTGTTTCAACTGGAAATAAAGTGATTCGAATTTTTTCCTTGTCTTTGTTTCCTTGTGACTGTTTGCATACAACGTGTGGGTCCCGAGTGTTGATATGTAACAACTACGTCATATTTCTAGTTAATTCTTTTGAATTGAAACTACCTAACTTACTGAAACTTTTCATTACAATTACAAGAGGGTGGGGCGTCAATGAAACATTAAAGCCAAAAAAGTTTTAACTACTGTGGAGTTGGCAGACAAAGCAAAATAAAATGAGTAATGTCTTTTCTTGTAAAACCTCACCACATTTATTTGCCTAAAACACACAAAAAAGAATCAGCATGTTTATTAGTGTTGATTCGATTAATCGGAATCGAAAATCGAAAAAAATCAGAACTTTTGTGGTATCGGAATTGGAAAATTTTTTTGCCTATTTTCCGATACGAAAACGATTCTTTTAATTGGCTTTTTTATTTAATTTTTTATCAAGAAGAATCTTCTCCCGCTGATAGTAATACTAAAATAATGAATATATATTAATTTTAAACTATTAGTAAAACGAAAATCGATGGATCATTTCTCACAAGTGTATCTTTACGTTTCAGAAAAGATCCGCACATTTAACATGTATTTTTACGGCAATCGTGAAAAATAACAACTTTATAATTAAATATTTAGAGATTTAGAAAGAATCGGGATTGGGAATTTAATACAGAATCGGTAATTGGATCAGAATCGGAAAAAATATTGGAATCGTCCCATCCCTAATGTTTATGATCAATCCGGAAACAAAGAATTTTAATAATTGCTTCTTTGTTTGCCAGGGATTCACATTTTCGAATCAGCTTTCCTCACGTGCATACACAACACAACATACATTGAACAGCAGGGACAGTGTTGGAGACGCCCCTCTATGGGATTAATGGACTATCTCATGACATCACTTCTGTTGATGACATCATTTCCAGTATCGAACCAGTGCCCGGGAATCTGAGATTGGCACGCGACCAAGCTGAACGTCCTACAAATGAGCAATGGTATTCTCAACTCGACTTTGCCTGCATCCTGTGTTCCTGCATTTTTATTACCATTTAACCCTATAACAGACGGATATCCCCATCAAAAGCAATTGGTATTTTGTCTGGATTTTGTTTTAGCTATAAGTAAATTAAAAGTAAAAATATTACCTCTTTAAAAGCCCCGACACTAATGCAAGAATAGTTGGTGCAACTGCACTATAATAGCGAAATTCAGAAAACAAAAAAAATCAATTAAAAAAAAAAAACAATGTTATCTACTGACCTTTTTGTGTAAATTTCAACTAAAAGCAATAATGTATGCTTAATTGTCATGTCAGAAGTACTTAAATTTTACCGCATTTTTTTTAAAGACAAGTTTTCGATCTTTATCGTAAAAAGCACTCGTCCTATTTCTTTGGGAACATGTGACATAATAACAAGGGAAGTAACTCAGTTATGCTAAAATCAAGGCAACTAACATATATTTATCATTGTTAACGCAGAATTTATTAATAAATTGGCAATAGTTGCACACTATTTATCTCCCCTTGGAACTCTCCAATGTTTTATTTTGCACTAATTTTCATTCAAAAAAGTTATCCTTATTAATTTCTTTTCTATCTGATCATTTTTCGTAACTTTTGGATATATTCATTACTGTAACGTTACAATTAATAGAGACCACTGGTTTGCCTTGAAATTCAATATTAAAAATTTTGAATTTTGCTATTGCAGTGTAGTTGCCCCAAAGTTTTTTTTTTTTTTTTTTTTAAATCTGCCAGGTACATGCAGTTGAGTATCAGTTTACTTTCATCAGTTTTTGCTCCCACTATTTTGTCCTTTAGTCCTCACATTCCATGAACGATGTTTCTGGTAAAGTGAGAAGAATTCCTGTTTCTGGGTCGGCTGTCATTTGTATTTGGTGGTATGTAGAGATGTCCAATCCTTTCATAGTATTATTCATCATTTTTAAATTGTCAATGAACCTATCTTATTAATCCTTATCCTTGAGTGGTTTTTAGCCTTGATAAGTGCTCACTCATTAATAATAAATAAATAAATAATGATGTAAAGCTTTTTGATCTTTTACTTTTGCAGATTTCATATTTATTATTACAAAGCCAATTCTCTATTAAATATTATATTGTACCTAATATGTAGTACTGATTTCAAAAGTTTTTAAAAAAATAATTAAGGTGCCATCAGCTAAAATTGAAACCAAAATATTTTGCGCTCCAGCCACATTCCTTACCATTTGAGCTATCATCAGATACAGGGTGGAACGATCAAAGTGTAACTCTAAAGAAAATCACCCTACAGCGTTATTTTAAAACTTTTATTGAAAAAATTAATTCAGGTAAACTTGATTGTGTAGTAGAGCTGACATCTATTCAATGTAGCCGCCTTCAACCTCAATCACTGCCTTGATATGTGTCCGGAACTGAGAGCATGCCTTTTCCATAAGCACCAGTGGGAGCTTAGCGAATACTCGGCAGATGACAGTGATCAGGCTGGCTTTGGTATTGTGGGAGGTCATGTTGGTGATGTTCTCAACATATGACTAAATGAAGTAGTCTGGCGGGTTTAGTTTGGGGAAGAAGTAGGAGCCAGTGAGAGAAGGGTACAAAGTTGTAACACCCCTTCTGAAGCCAAGCCTGGGTCTCTTTGCACAAGCCCTGCAGCCACACTCAGGATTTGCCAGCGGCCACCTGATTGCACCAGAGGATCACCACACCCGCCAGCACAACTTTCAAGCCGACTTCGAAGATGTGAGGTTACATGACGTGGCCCTCACTTGCCGTGCCCTCAAATGTTGAACCATCTGGATTTGCATTTTGAGGGTGCTGGCAATGGTCCTGTAGTCATACCTTTGATCGGTAGAGAGCAGGAGTTGTACAGTTTTGCATCTCCAATCTCACTTGTTGAATATTGTGTCACTTTCAGACATGATTTTGTACACAGTTGGCTAACTAGTAGATGGTCTGCAACAAAACAAAAAAAGAAAAACGGTTTTCATCAAATGGAAATGGAATCATGTCGTTTTTTCTACGGCGACAATTTTATCGTTCCACCCTGTAGATAAGAAAGATTTCAAATTAAACCATTTCAAGCTATGAATTTGCACGTGTGCAAAAGACATAGAAATATGTCGGCAAGTTGAAATGAACGTTTTGCATATTTCAGTGTGCGTTTTGGCCTTTTTGGTCAAGATCAAAGCGTAGTAGGGCCTTGTGCCTAATTTTGTTGAATTGAATTTTTTGTACGTTTTTTATGTTCAATTTTTTCTTTCTCAATAAAATATATAAACAAGATCAAAGTGTAGTATCTGTTCCGGCAGATACTGCAAGCAAAGACCATATGTGGGGGAAACCCCACATATAAGACCTTGGTCAATGTAGGGGCAACCCTTCATACCAATTGTCACTATCCAGCTCCCCTACTCCCCGGGGAGTTGGTCCCCATTTCCCCTTCACTCCTCACTTTAAAAATCGGCCTTGTGCCTAATTTGCTCAGTGGGGGAGCAAATAAATACCATCTGTTCCTGCAGATACTGCAAGCAAAGACCATATGTGGGGGTAACCCCACATATAAGACCTTGGTCAATGTAGGGGCAACCCTTCATACCAATTGTCACTATCCAGCTCCCCTACTCCCCGGGGAGTTGGTCCCCATTTCCCCTTCACCCCTCACATTAAAAATCGGCCTTGTGCCTAATTTGCTCGGTGGGGGAGCAAATAAATACCATCTGTTCTTCAGATGCTGCACTTCCATTTCTTGTTCTCTTTCGGTGGAGGATCAGTCCTTCGCGACTGAGACAATTTTTTATTTTTGTACCTTTTCTCCATGTTAAAAAACGACCCTGGTGTCTAACTCTGTCCCGTGGGGAGGCATAGTAAATAGGTACATCCACCCAAACAAAGATTTTACTGCTTATAAACCATCCTTAGTGTATGATTACTATTTCCTGTTAATTTCAGTGTTATGTCACCAGTAGTTTAAGTGTTTATCGGTTAAATAGTTACACACAAACAGACACACAAACATGTATCTACTTTTTTTTTTTTTTTTTTTTACACAGTGATCACCACTTATCAAGGCCCGGAAGCCTCTCAGGGATAAGGGTTATTGCAAGTACATTACATTAGTGTGGAGATTTGATGAAGTGTTTACTTAAGGGGGCGGTTCATTAGGAATTTGTTAACATTGGACTTGAACACATCCAAGTTGTAGTCCGGTGGGAAGCAGGCAGACGGAACAGAGTTCCACAGGCGTGCAGTTCTAAGAAAGAAGCTTTGTTCATGGAATCCCCGTTTTGATTTAGGCACAGATAAAGAGTGGGGGAAATTTTTCACAGTGGATTCAGCTAGACGTGTGTTTTTCGTGAAAGATTGGCGAGGGGGGACCAGAGATTGGAGTTCAGACGAGCATCTGCCATGGAAATAACGATAAAACAAGGATAGGCTCGCAACGTCTCTTCTGTGGGAGAGAGGTTGCAGGGTAGAGAAAAGGGCATCCCCCACTAAGCCACGAAGTCTATTTTGTACTGTCAAGGCAGGATAGGCTGTTTTTTGCAGCTCCTGCCCAGATATGGCAACAGTATTCCATCCTCTACTGTATTATTTATATAGATTTGTTTGTATTCCTTAATTGCCGGGCAATACTAGGTGACTCTGCTAGTCCTTTTTATTTATAGTGTGTGCTGGTTACTTTGTTGTTTGAGAAAAAACTAATTCTTCTATTACAAAGATTGCCCATTATAAAAATATATATATTTAATAATATTATTGGGGGGGGGCAATTTTGTAAATTTCTAAAATATTATCTGTCAAATGTCTGAACTAGAGAAAAAAATAATCATTAATGATAAAATAACGAAGATTTTTAATCCTGCATAGATTCTGGCCCAGAAAACAGCAATTCTCCTTTCTTTGTCAGAAACATCACTCGTGGAATGTGAGGCCTAAAGGACAAAAATAAGTGAGGCAAGAGTTATGAGGCTGCCGAAAGTAAAGCCAAAATTTACTTTATACTGTCTTTGAAACATGGTAGGTGTATAATTAGCGTGTTGGAGGACCTGATGCTAAATTGTCAGGCAAAACTGTTAATCCGGCAAAAAGGATCTGGAACCAACGTGAGAAAGGAAAGTCAGTGTTGCACCTGTTTTAATAATAAAGAATACAACAATCCACAGCAAAAGAAGAAACTGGAGATAAAAAGTAATACAGTGGAATCCCGGGATCGTTGACCCCGGGATACGTTTTTCCCCAGGTTATGATGTGAAATACGATTTTTGCCCCTGGTTACGGTATTCGCCCCGCCTTACGGTGTTATTTATAATGTTATTTGATTATATACATGTGTATTATATACTGTACTGTATTTTGTTACTAATTTTTTAATATGTACTGTATAAAATTTTGATTAGGCCCCGATCTCAACCCTGCAACGGATTAATGCCGTATCCCAGGGTTCTACTGTAGTAGCTTGTCGATGGAATAATTCAATTTGGAACAGTCTTTTTTTATTATTATTTTATAAACAACTAACAAGGCTACCCGGTGATGCCCAGGAAAATGGATTAAAAAAATAGAAGAGATTAAAAGAAGTGTTTAGAACACTTGCCTTTTAAAAATTCTCTCTCTCTCTCTCTCTCTCTCTCTCTCTCTCTCTCCCTCCCTCCCTCCCTCCACATCGTCAATCACGTTACATCCCTCTCTATAGTCTTTCTCCCACTCACCCCTTCTCTGCCTTCCCTTTCCTATCTCTGCTAAATGTTTCACTTGAGCCTTTATTTATGCTATGAATATTCTATAATGACCAAGCAAGTGTCTCTCCTTCATTGAGGATTTCCTTTCTAATCATCTCATTAATCCTAGCTCTTTGATTATTAGTCTCTCTCTCTCTCTCTCTCTCTCTCTCTCTCTCTCTCTCTCTCTCTCTCTCATCACAAAGTTTACTTCTTTGGTTATTACTCTCTCTTTCTTTCTATCTCTCTCATGTCCTCTCTATCTTTTGTTCTCCTCGCCAAGTTTACTTCTTTGGTTATTTCTCTCTCTCTCATCAACAATATTAGTCATTAGTTACAAGTTTCTCTGTCTCTATTCAACCCCCTCTCTCTCTCTCTCTCTCTCTCTTCTACTCTCCTTAGCGTTCACTTCTTTGGCCATTAGTCTCTCTTTATTCTTTCTCTCTCTGTTTGTCTCTCTCTCTCTCTCTCTCTCTCTCTCTCATATATATATATATATATATATATATATATATCTTCTGCTCTTCTCACCAACTCACCAAGTCTACTTCTTTGGCCAATACACTCTCTCTCTCTCTCTCTCTCTCTCTCTCTCTCTCTCTCTCTCTCTCTCTCTCTCCTGATCCCCTCACCAATTCTCCCCAAATCAATCATTAGTCAAGACCCACCTGTACTAGATAATGAAGAACACAACTGGAAAACCATTAGAAGTTTCTCAACGGATGAGAAACCCAAGCGAATTTATGCTTTGTTAATCAACCCAACTGACAACAACAACAGCAACAACAACAACTGACAACGACAACAACAACGTCAACAATACCTGACATTGTCGTCGCCTACACCTGACATGCTTACAAAGAACTCTTAACACCTAAAAGGCTGAAGAAGAGAAGGGAAAAGACGAGAAACACAAATGTTATTGTAAGTGTTTACGACAGGCCAACGGCTCGTTTACCGGGAAGAATGCCCTACCTCGGCCGGTGAATAGCAACGTTACTTGTAAGCAACAACTCGTTCAATTCGAAAAAGATTAAGCCTTGTTAACAACTAACAAAAATGAACACAATCCTCGTAAGAAAAAGAAGAATTTATTTAAGGGAAGAATAGACGGAAGAGGCGCGGGGTAGGCAAACTGGCACTGTATTCATCGCTTCACTAAACCCGCATACTTCTCCGGGATTCCGACACTGAAAAAAGGGGAGATAATTAGTAGTGAAATAGAAGATGTTCAAGTGAGCCGGTTCTCTTATCAAAATAAAACGCGTTCACGATTGGCTATTTGCAGCTATGTCCGCTG
Source organism: Euprymna scolopes (assembly GCF_053919585.1). Classification (NCBI taxonomy): domain Eukaryota; kingdom Metazoa; phylum Mollusca; class Cephalopoda; order Sepiida; family Sepiolidae; genus Euprymna; species Euprymna scolopes. The sequence continues at coordinate 108,130,521 of NC_136498.1, forward strand.
ACAAAAGGGAAAATGTTTCACGTCGTTTTGAGCTGAGCTCCGGCAGGAGATGAAGCAAACCAATTTACAGTAATAAAGACTGCAATTATTAACAAAACTAACAAAAAAAAAACAAAAAAAAAAAAACTACATGACAAATACTGAATTAAACAAACGGTGCTCGGTGGTCTTTTAAACTAACGCATTTCGGGTGAAAACATTATTACGTACTTACGTGCCATGGCGAAATTAGTATAAATTACAAAAATTTCAAAAAAATGATCAAGTAAGAAAATAATTACCGACAAAAATAGAATTTATCGATTTATTGAGTTGTATTATAGGTTTTAATGTAGAAGAGTCTTACGACCAATTCAGTATGACAGACAAGGGAGATAACCCTTGACTTAAGTTGATTTAAATTAGCGACGGCCAATACACTGAGAAGAACCAAGTTGCTTTTTTTTAACTAATGAAAATATATATTTAAATAATATATTATATTAGTAACATATTCACTGAACTTCACACTTCAAAACTCAAAAAAATTAAACAAATTAAAAAATCGGATTTTCAGTTTCTTAATTTGAAACGTCGCTGTTGTTTTCTGTTTGTCCCCCCCCCCTCCACTCTTCATTCTCTCTCAATCAAGGACGTATATATTCAGTTCTGGCTCTTTATTTTAAGAGTAGTAATGGTCACAAACAAAGAAAGGGGTATGTAGGCAATATATATATATATATATATATATATATATATATATAGCAAAACCCCGCGATATGGCATAAAAAATAAAATACAGTACAGTATACAGGGTGACCCCAAAAAAACGGGCCCAACTCTAATTAGGCCCCGTTTCTTAGTGTTTTGTCCAAATGAAATGAAACTTTGGTCATAACTAGTTTATCATATTCAAAACATCACATCAAAACACTAGGGTCTTTGGCCTTTTTTTTTCTCCGTTCTACAGCATGTTCTAGATGGCCTCCATTTAGTTTTTGTTTTTGTTTTTTTTTTGGGGGGGGTCACCCTGTATAATGCCCATGTATATAATCAAATAACATTATGAATAACATCATAGGCGGGGAAAATACCGTAACCAGGGGCCGGAAAAACATCGTATTCCACATCGTAACCTGAAAAAACCATATCCTAGGGCCACCGTATCCCCAGAGTTCTACTGATATATATATATATATATATATATATATATATATATATATATATATATATATATATGTGTGTGTGTGTGAATAAAAAAGAATACGAAAAGTATAAAAGCTTATAACTTTTCTTTATTATTTTTTTTTTTCAATTGGTGACGTGCAGGAATACAAAATAATATTATGAAAAAAAAATTAAAAAACTTTTCTTATAAGTACATAATTTTCGACCGATCCTTCAGTCTTCATATATATGATGGATTCTCCCATCGATTTCAAAGTATGAGGGTCCGACGAGCATTTAATGAACCTCGTGTTTGAATCTAGAGTGACATTTAAGACCAGCTAATGAAATGAAATGAAAACCACAGTCCGAGCAAGAGTGTGTGCGAATAGTGCGCGTTGCTCTGATACCTTCTGAAGCTCGATTCCTTTCTCTTGTTTCTCGCAGCTTGACGATGTTAGACGCAGAAGAATTCTTGATTCCAGTGTAAATTGCACTCCTCCAAGCCTTACGATCTGAGGCAGTATTCTCAAAATCAGTGTGCACAATATTTGCAACTGCAAGATTACTTTTCAGCTTATCCTTAAACCTGAGCAATGGGTCGGCCAACATTCTGTTGACCACCTTCAAGCTGAGAGACATCCTTTGTGAAAAGACGTCCAGCTGCTGAATCTGTCTACGATACAGGGCCCAGGACTTCGATCCATGCAGAAGAGTAGTGAGAACGACAACTTTGCACACTTGGATTTTGGTCTCAAGACGGTGACGCAGTTTACCACATGCGCTAGACGCTTTTGCGATTCTATTGATAATTTCCTCATACAAAGTTGTCTTGTACTAACTTTACTACCAAGTTAAAATTCTTCACATATTTGAGATCAGTTCCACCAACACGTATTGGTACCTCAGGGAACCTGTGTGCAGGTGAGTTTTGTTTCATGCCTCGTACTTGTCTGGGTGTAGGTGAAGGCTGGTGAACAACCTCCGTTTTTGAGATGCGGGTGGTCAGACCGAAAGCTTTGCAAGCAGCAGAGAATCTACCGATCAGGCGCTGAGCTTTTTCAAAAGAAGTTGACACCAGAGCTGCATCGTCTCCTTATTTTAAACTTTTTCAATATTCAGACAGTCTGTTGATTATTTAGAAATTCAATTCTGAAGTTTTGAGATGAGGTATGAATGTTTGTATTGTTTAAATTAATCGGACATTTGTTCTCATCTTGAGTGTTATCTGCACAACGTTTCCGTCGACGTACCCTCCGACTTTCATCATGCGTAAAAGTCGCCAATTTTTTGGCAGGAAAAAAGAGGGTAGCTCTGCACTCTGAGGTCTTGGAATTTTTTTTTTTTTTTGGATCTAGTTGGATGTAACTTTACACAAATTATGAAGATAATTTAATTATCAGGAAACCTAGGGGATTTTATTTCTAAGTTATTATGATTAAATTTTTAATTAAATCCATCAACCAATTGTAAGTTTTTAGAAACATAATATTTACGAAACTAAGAGGTTGCTACTTTCCGTATGGTTAACGCATGTTATCCGTTTTTAACCAGATGTAGTTTATTTTTTTATATGCAATCATTAAGACTGATAGAAAAAAAATTGTCTCGAACTCATAAAATGCTAGCAGTTCAATTCGAACTCCAAAACTTCCGACTCTGTAAGCTTAGTTTTTTTTTGGGGGGGGGGGTCGTATTATTTGGATTCTTCGAGGTACTGTTCTCATCTTGAGTGTTATTTGCACAACGTTTCGGTCAATGTAATCTCCAACCTTCTTCAGGTGTATCATGTCGAATTCAGGAATCTGCACAGAATTTCGAGCCCTTTATTTACTTCATGCGGGTAACATGCATATATATTTTTACTTATTGCTATATATATTATCTATTATTTGGATATTATGGACAGAAAAGATTTCCAGGTTTGACAAGATACACCTGAAGGTCGGAGGTTACATGAGCCGAAACGTTGTGAAAATAGCAATAAAGATCAGCATAGTGAAATAACGAACGTTCTGGGCCAATTTTTCGATATTTATCATCTGTAGGATCAAGGTTTAAAACGATACTGGTTTCATCAGGTTCAGTCGACTCTGTCGAAAGTTTTGCGAGACATACAAACACACACATACACACACTTTGCCTTTTATATATTAGAAGACTAGCAGGGGTGCCCGGCGTTGCCTGGGTGTTTGTAGGTGGGTGAAAAAAAAAGTGGTAGTAGGTAGGCAGAAAACCTGACATCTTACCGCTACGCTCTGATGCAACAGGAAGTGAAAAGCATTCAAATTTAGCGATGTCAATCAAAAAGTTGACTCGCAGAAATGGATAGTTAAGTGAATGAGTTCATGCAGGCGTAGAAATGAATGTCTGGCTTAAGTTAAGAATCACGCACTTAACTCTGGCTGTAGGCCAGTTTCTACCGTATCTATTTCTCCCGTAATGTTGGGGAAAACTAGCTCCCTACAAATAGGGGGAACTCTGGCGGTGTTCAAATGAAATCACAGTGCAAATTTTATAAAATAAAAGTCGCTCAAATAAAAGATAGAGACGACCTCCTTTCGTAAATCGGAGAGATTATAATCTAGGGGGCATATAAAATGTTTAAAGAAACACTGACTCCCCCCCCCCCACAAGCCCCCCCCCCCCGAAAAAAGCCTTTGACGGACATACAAAAAAATGCACACACACACACATTTTAGCTTTTATATTATAGAAGATTTAGATAATTTGTAAAGCTCTGTTCTTTAATCTTTCGTTTTCTCAAAAAAAAAAAAATAGGTGCTTGTGTAGATTAGTGAAACCAACGCTTTTCTGGGCGGGGGAACATTATTATGTACTCATGTGTCATGTTGAAATTAGTATAAATTCAAAAAAATTTAGAAAAATGATCCAATAGATGTGCCAGATGTATTAAATTAAAAGTCGGTCACAATTACGTTTTGTAAATCTTGTGTTGCGATACGTATTCATTTAGTCAAAAATGATTCATTGCAGTTAGTTCCCCTGGATCTTGCGAAATCTCCAACATTAAAACAGACGATAAAACTCTATAAAACCATCTTTTTTTTTTAATTTTACTTGTAATTATATTTCTACTGGATCATTTTTCGTAATTTTTGGAAGCTATACTAATTTCGACATGATACATAAGCGTGTAATAATGTTTTCCACCGAGATGGGTTGGTTTGAAAAATCACCAATCAACATAAGCACTATAAAATGATTAAAACTTTTTTTTTCAAAAAGGTTTTAGTAACACCTGCTCGGCAGTGAAGCATGTCAGATTTTTGAAAGAGGGAGGATGGAGGGTAAACCAATTGAAAGTACGGGGAAACAACAAAAGGGGTTATTGAAACTATTATTCAGCAGAGACTGAAGCGTTTTTCTTTCTTCCTTTTCCACAATTAGCCATTTTCTCTAAATATTTTTTGTTGCTGTTGTTCCGTTATTTTTACCTTTATCTTTATATTATTTATTATATATATATATATATGTTTTATTTTACACTGTTTTTTTTTTTTTCTCTATGAAAAACGATTTTTTTTTTTTTTTAATGGCAGCAAATCAACAAAAGGGAGAAAATAATAAACTTTTTCAACGAACTCTTCCTCCAGCTTATTAGTGTCAGCAAAGAGATAGAAGCGCACTATGGCTATAGTCAGCGTACGTACTTCCTAATTTTCTGCGGAGCGCTACCGGAAGCGGCGACAAAACAAATTCCTTGTTCCTTCGCTTTTAATTGTTCTTCAGTATTTCTATTGTGAAGCGATTTATTGAAATAAAATATAAGAAAAGGACATTAATAAAATATAAGAAAAGGACATTATTGAAAAAAAAATATACAATAAAAATCAACAAAATCATACAGATAAAAATAATACAATTAGTCTTTATTTGAACTTTTAATAACAAAATTTAAAAAATAAACGTTTTTATTTTATTTGAAATTTTATAATATATGTTTGTGAAATTATAAAAAATAAAAGTTCTTAATTTGAACTTATATAATAAATATACGTTTTATGAAAGTGTAGATTATAGCTAGTTAACGTACTTACTAATTTTCTGCGGTGCGTTACCGGAAGCGGTCACAAAGCAAATCAGTTCCTTCACTTTTTATTATGTATTGGATACGTTTGTTTTTTATGTTTTTTTATTATGATGATGTTTGAAATTTTGTTACTTTGGTTTCAATAATTTTATTTTTATACTTTCATAAGCATATATTTATTACATGAAGTCAAATAAAAAACTTATTTTTAAATTTAAAAAAATTCTAATTTCATATTTCTTATACAATTTTAAATAAAATAAAAAAACTTTCACAGAAAATTAAAAAGTACGTTAGCTGACTATAACCCAAACCATTACATATATATATAAAAGTGACGGTGTCTGTGTGTGCAGAATAGTCTCTACCAAACTACTCTGTCGATTTTTGGTCTACAAACTTGAAATTTTATATATAGGAAATTTAGATCTATGGAACAAATTCTATTTTGTTTTTAGCCAGTAAAAATAGCTGCTAAATTGTCAAAATCGAAAAACTGAAACTTAGCAGGCATAAGTCGACTTAAAATGCTCCTCTACGCATGCGCAAACATATATTTAGAAGTTTGCAACGGTATTTTTAAAGTGTCTATATGCGTAAAGACGTAACACAGATGTTAACGAATAAGGCTGGAAAGCTATAGTGTTACGTTATCTAACCCTGAACGGCACCCATGTAAACGGGTGTATACGTTTCGTGTTTGTGGCGTGTCCTAAATGTGTTACTAAATGTCTATTAGTGGTTTTTTCACTTTCTGAACCCGTTTTATGTTTCGTGATCGTCCAATGTTCATATGCGTGCGTGTGGATATCAAATGTGTATCTTCGACATACCTTTATCTTCTCTGCTCACTGAACCTGGTCCATCTTGTTCTTGGATGGGGGCTGGAACCTTTTGGACGAAACACGTCGACTCCAAGACAATGATTGGTTTTCATATTTGTTTTTAGTTCACTTTCCAGGATGTCGCGCAGACGAAAATGGGAAGTGAGTTTCTTTGCTTGTGGTCTTAACAGTTCTACATTGAGAGACACGTCACTCTCTCCCAAGAGGGGAGGAGAGACAACCATAAAGCCCAACCGCTCTGCTCAACATCCAAATTCCAACTTTTCGATGATCTCCAGCAAACCTAATCACGTAACATACACGTAGATCCGATCAGCTGACCAGACCTTCCGGTAAACTTGTCTATGATCTAGCTTTGCTATATTTTGACAGATTTTATGAAAACATCATCATATCCATCTTTTGTCTACCTCTCCAGTTAGATAGACAGATCGAGATCGATAGATCGATAATTTATTCTGTTCTACCTATTTCATAACAATATGTTTTGGTTTCGATTCGAGCTGATGGTAACGAAGTTATAATTTTTTAACTTTTGAAATCACTATGATATATTAGGTACAATATAATAATCAATAGAGAATTAACTCTATAATAATACATAGGAAATCTGCATAAATTAAAATATCATATTTAAGTGTATTTTATGACCTGCCCATGCCCGGGGGGGGGGCACTACTATATATTGAATTATGGAATTATTCCTTCAACTAACAATTTTATTCCAAAATGTAAAAACACTCACATTGATGTTCAGAGCTGAATGTGAATATGATATATAATTATTACTATAATTTTCTTTTAAATACCTACAAACATTAATCATCAGTGCAAGGTGTCACCATTACCGCCGGCCGGGAGATTCAAACCCGGCTATGTTTGTTTGTATATATATATATATATATATATATATATAGATAATATATTTGTAGTCATCGACATACAGTCCTGTTTCGTTGTATCACAACTCATCAGTGCCGCTAGACTAGCATCTCTCCCAAGCCAAGGATTGAATCTAGAACCGTCGTGTTGACAGTCGGCGGTTCTCCCACTCGACCATGGAATTGACGCCCGTAAATAACTCGTCGGAATGTCTATTTAAATAGACACCCGCCACCACTTTTATAGTGCTCAAATCGTCTGTTCGTAAACAAACAAACAACGAACTTCGCATTTTCAGCCAATTAAGTAGCGGGTGAGATTATTTACGACAGTGCTCTACCCAAAGAAGGGGGCTTTTAAAATATATATGACTCCATTAGCAAGGAACAAATCCACACCGTCGAATTTAACCGCGAGAATTATCGTTAAAATTTAAAAATTTATTTTTAAAAGTCGAGACGACCGTCCATAGTAATCTAATGATTATAACATCATGATTTGTGCATACGAACTTATGTGACCGACTTTCATTTCAATTGTAAAGTGCTCAACAATAAGAACCGAGTTCTTAAAGGGGTTGACATAATTCTTAAACATAGTTCTCAAATGAGCTGATATAATTACTATAATAAATTTTATATGTATATATATATATATGATGGGATAATTTCAATATTTTTTTCAGATTCCGATGCAATTACCGATTCCGATTCTTTATAAATCCTTAAATATTTAACTATAAAATCATTTTTCACGATTGCCAGAAAAACACCTGTTAAATGTGCGAATATTTTCTCAAATGTAAAAATACACTCGTGTGGGATGATCTATCGATTTTAGTTTTACTGGTTGTTTAAAATCAATAAATTTCCATCGTTTTACCATTACTATCAGCAAAGAGTTTGTTTTAAAAAATAAAATTTAAAAAAAAAAGCTAATTAAAAGAATCGTTTTCGGCATCGGAAAATAGGCACAAATTTTTCCGATATCGTATCCTCAAAAGTTCCGATTTTTCCAATTCTCGATTTCAATTAATCGCCCCAACACTAATTATGTGTGTGTGTGTGTGTGTGTGTGTGTGTGTGTGTGTGTGTGTGTGTGTGTGTGTGTGTGTCTTGAAAGTTTTTTAACCTTTAAAACTATATATAAAAAAGATTATTTAATTTTTATATATTTTTTATCATTTGTTAGAAAACTATTTAGTCAGTGAATCATTTAATCACCTGCAATCAATGCACCAACTTGCTCTCTCAAATTCACTATAGTCCTAATGTTAATTTAAGGGATCATCAGTTGTTTACCATGAAACACTGTTTTGGGGAATTTAAAAACAAAACAGTATATTAAATCATGGCTCCCCAGCAGTGTTGATCAAATACCACCTCCCTTAATCACAAGAACAAAAAATGTTACAGATATTAGATCTAGTTTACTACTCTTGATTAATTTAGCTAGCCTATTCATGTTATAAGAAAGGTCATCCTTATCTGTGAGATTCGTCTGTTTCCAAATTTAAAATGGATATATTTTTTAATTTTACATGTCTTGCATTTATAAGATTATTATAATCCATTTTACTACTCATCACCCGTCGATTATTATGATTAGTACTTGATATATTTATATTCTTATTTATTTATTAAAAATATATAAAAGTTAAAAATATCTATATCTATATATATATATATATATATATATATATATATATATATCTATATATATATCCAGTGTGTGTGTGTGTGTGTGTGTGTGTGTGTGTGTGTGTGTGTGTGTACAATACATTTTATATATTACTAATATAGTTTCGGATTTCCTTTATTAATATATTCTGGTTAATTTTATACGATTCAAAAGCATCATATATATATATATATATATATATATATATATATATATATATATATATATATATATATATATATATATATTAACAATCATATTATTAAGTACTTTGGGCTCAAGATTTTTTAAACATCCGTTGCATGAGTTGATCAGACATGATTTATTTGTCCGCCTTTTAGTCTTGCTCTGCTGGTTTTCTTCCCGTCTGGTTACGCATTAAAAAGGCATCCATTTTGCAGGCAAAGATATTTGTCTCATTATTACAGTGATAGCCACATTCAAAGGAAAGATAAATTAAGAAATAGACAAATTAGCATAGATTATTTAAGAGCAAAAAACAAGAAACATCATTTTCCAATGAATGGATTAAAAGTGTAATATATATATATATATATATATATATATATATATATATATATATATATATATATATATATATATATATGCACTAGAAGATGTACCCGAAGTTGCCCGGTATTAAACGTAACGTTAACTTTCATTTAAAAAAGTAAAGTAAAAAAAAAAACAAAAGAAACTGAGATATGTGCACGCGAGTATTATTTTTTTCTAAACAGTTCAATTCCTGTAAGTAAAAAAAAAAAATTACTCGAGCTGAAACCAAAACCCAAGGACAGTGAGTCAAGTACGATAACGCCAGCTTGCCACATTTTTTTTTTACACAGACATCACCACATTATCAAGGCCAAGAGGCCACTCAAGGATAAGGGTTAAAGAGTGTACAGTAGAAATTGGACAATATAGTAATCATTAGTAATGAAAATTCGGTAAATTTGATAACTCATATGGAACGGCTCATTAAGAACCTATTTACGTTAGACTTGAACACAACCATATTGTAGTCAGCCGGAAAGCAGGAAAACGGAAGACAATTCCACAGGCGTGCAGTTCTAAGAAAGAAGCTTTGTTCATGGAATCTACGTTTAGGTTTAGGCACAGATAAAGAGTGGGGGGAATTATTGATAGTGTTTTCAGCTAGACGAGTGTTTCTTGTGAAAGTTTGGCGAGGGAGGACCATAGACTGAAGCTCAGTCGAACACTTTCCATGAAAATAACGATACATCAGAGACAAACTTGCAACATCTCTTCTGTGAGATAGAGGTTGCAGGGAAGAGAAAAGGACATCTCCTACGAGGCTACGAAGTCTATTTTGAACTCTATCAAGACAGGACAAGTCCTTTCTAGCAGCTCCTGCCCAGATGTGGCAACAGTATTCCATCCTTGGACGTACCTGGCTCTTATATAGATAGAGAATTGCATCAGCAGTGAGATATCTACCGGATCGATAGAAAGATCCCACCATTTTTCCAGCGGCCTTGCAACAGATTTGATGTACGTGTTCCATTTAAGATCAGGAGTAATGGTCAAGCCCAGAAGCTTGTCAAAACTTGAGGCCTGCTGAAGATGAGAGCCATTCATTTCAATTGATGCCAGATATGGATCAGAATGTTGATGATGTAAAGAGAGAAGCTTGGTTTTAGATGCATTAAAAGTAACCAGCCACTCCTTTCCCCATTGTACTACGTGCTCAAGATCAGAGGAGGGAGAATCGGAGAGAACTTAGTCGTTTACTGCCTTAGATGTGCTACCATAAATGGCAGTGTCGTCAGCATAAATGTCTACAAATGATGTAAGGATGTGATTTGGAAGATCATTAATGTAGATCAAGAAAAGAGTTGGGCCCAGGATAGACCCCTGAGGGACACCAGCATTAATACTGTGAGCTTCTGATTTTTGCCCCTCAACTACTACTCTTATGAACCTATCAGAAAGAAATGATTTAATAATTGAGAAGACATTTCCAGCTATACCATAGCTAGAGATCTTGTGAAGTAAACCTTTATGCTATACCCTATCAAAGGCCTTAGATATGTCAAGAGCAATTGCCCTAGAAAGATTGCCTCCGTCGAGAGATTTGCTAATCCTATGAGATATAACTGTAAGCACATCTGCTGTAGATCTAGCAGAACAGAAGCCATATTGAGTGTCACTAAGAAGGTTGTTTTTGTTGAGATGGTTGATTACTTCTGTATTTTACACAGATTCCAGCAACTTACTCATGACACACAGGAGACTTATTGGCCTGTACTGAGAGGGGGATGAGCGATCACCTGAATTCTTAAATACAGGGCATATTGATGAAATTTTCCAGGGTGATGGGAAGCTACTATTTCGAAATGTGTTTTAAAACCTATTTATTTTTAATGTGAACGATTCACGCATGCACAGTCATGAAACAGTTGACTAACAGATAAAAATCCAATGACCCTCCCCCCAGGTACTAATTTTTCAATTGTGATCCTTTAGCAGCCTTTTTTTTTTCCAGATGAAAACCGATTAATAAGTTTTCCAAATGTCTGAATATCCTATATACCAAATTTCAAATCTGTAGACAAAAATTCGTTGAGTATATAAGCTGAGAAGTGTCCACACACACACACACACACACACAAACACACACACACATACTTTTATAAATATGCTAGAAGATGTGTCCGGCGTTGCTCGGTATTAAACTCCTTAAAAAAATTAAGTAAAAAAAAAAAACGGAAAGAAACCGAGATATGTGCATGCGAGTATTATGTGGTTTCTAAACAGTTCATTTCTTGTAAGTAAAAAAATACTCGAGCTGAGATCGAAACCAAAACCGAAAGACAATGAGTCAAGTAAGATAAACGTTAGACCATTTTTAAAAAGTTTTTAAACCTATTTATTCTTAACATTACAATCTGTAATGTGAACGATTCACGCATACCTTCTCTACCAAATTTCAAGTGCAGATCAAAAATTCGTTGAGTATATATATATATATATATATATCAATAACGAAAATGACAATATAAAACTATATATTAATATATATATATAGATTTATTCATTTATTCAATAAGGGTATACATCAATTAGGGGTGTTGGGTAAGTGGGGACTCTTTATACCAGGGTATTTTGAAGCCTAATGCTTCTTATTAGGAATAAAGGGCAAATCAAATACGGTATAACAATTTAAACAGTTACATTCAATTTAACGGGTTTTTTTTAAAACAGTTACATTCAATTTGCGTTGTTTTGAAAAACAGTTACGTTCAATTTGCGGTTTTTTGAAAAAATGACAAATGCGGACGTTCTTTTGGGCGCCACTATACATATATATGTACCAAATATACCTCCTTATATATACATACATATACATACATATATATATATATATATATATATATATATATATATATATATATATATAAATTTATTTATACAATCATTAATGGCTACATATGTGCATACATCTTTCTGTAATCACTCGTTTTAGTGAGACTATAATCACCCTTTTAAGTCATCAGGCCAACGATCTTACCCCCTATTCCAAATTAAATACTTCTGTGTCCCTCTCCCTACTCTGAGTTACTTGTAAGTAATATAAGAGAATGGTTTTGTATCTTGAGTAAAATTTCGAGGGGAATTCTTGGCCTGATGACGTAGTCTCCCTCAAACGGGTGATTACAGAAACATGTATGCACATACGTAGCAATTAATGTTTGTATAAATAAATTTAATATATCTGCTCTGTTAACTCATTGAGCACTTTTTGGTAGACACATGTTTCAGTGGATCTAATTCTAGGAAACCAAACAACACTGCCATAATATTAATTATATATATATATATATATATATATATATATATATATATATATATATATATTAAGTAATGTGATTTATAATTTAAAAGTTTTAAAAATTTTTAAATTTAACAATCAAAATTTAATTAAATTAAAAATCAGTTTCATAAGAAGGAACAACAACAAAGTCAATTATCTGATAATTGACTTTGTTGTTGTTCCTTCTTATGAAACTGATTTTTAATTTAATTAAATTTTGATTGTTAAATTTAAAAAATTTTAAAACTTTTAAATTATAAATCACATTACTTAATATTGAATTAGCTCTAGGACATTTAACTATCGAGCTTATTATATATCTAAATTACAACGAGCATTTCCTGTATTTTAATTAAACTAGTAATTTCACTATTACATTGAAATACACTTAGCTCTTTAGACTATTATTCTAATCTCCTTTAAATTATATATATATATATATATATGGTCAGGTCATGTCATATGCTACTGCTACCATGTAACCCAGTACTACCTGCCTCATGATTGGGTCACCGGCGACTCAAACTGGTTCCCCCACCAGACTTGTTTGGTGAGGAGGGCGGCTAGTCTCCCTGAAGGATTAAAAACAAGAGCTTTCAAAGGGCGAATGAACCCTTTTTTGGGGTCAACGGTCAACTAGCACCGTGTATATTTGTGTGTATGTATATACGTGTTGGGGTGGAGAGGGCTCCCATAAGCTGTGGTGAAGGCAATCTTTCTAGAAGAAGCAAATCTCTGATTTAAAAAACCGTAAAGCGGGAGACCAGTACCCGCATTAAGTTGGTCTGCAGTTTGACTTGCTGCTGGCTATCTTGCTCTTGCTTGTTGCTGGATCTCAACATTTGGAACCGAGAGAGAGACTTAGCTGTCGCACAAAGCTAAGACTCTGTAACATCATCTTTGTATAGATACTCCCTCAGGCATTTGAGCTCATGGACTTTAAGTGTCTGAGGGAGTGGCACTCGTCTGACAAGACGTTGCAATCATCATGTATCACCCATACCTTTGTAATTTAGTAAGTGTTCATGCCATGGCTGCGCCTTATATTAAAAGAAAACCAACATTCAATTTTAACTTCTTTCTTTACTTTGTGTAATATTTCTTTGGTTCCCAACTAATAATAAAGTCGACCCGACCGTTGGCCTCTGTTCAGCTCCTTATTATTTGTTAGTTTTATTGAAATTGGAGTGCGCGTCTTTTTTTCACTACACGTGTTTCTCCCATTGCTGAAATGACAATTCAAATGATAGGTGTCTTTTTTCTTTTTCTTTTTTTTTTTTTTTTTTTTTTTTTTGAAAGGAGGAGGGAGTGAGGTGGAGGGTAAGAGGTTGTAATTAGTTGTGTCATCAAGTGACAGCCATTGTGAACGCACTTGTGCTCGGTTGGCTGTTTGAATGTCATAAGGACACAATCCAATCAGCAGAGAAACAGAGATAATAACTCTACCTTTGTTATGAGGAGAAAGGTTCGGCCCTGAATTAAGTGATGACACCTTTGGTCATGGACTGTAAACAAAAGCAAAACATTTATACAACCTATACACTTACATTACATGACCTTCCCACCTTCTCAAATATACTTATATATATATAATATACTAGTAGTTCAGCCCAGCTTTGCTCGGGCCTCTATGTACTGTTCATAACTTTATTATATATATATATATATATATATATATATATATATATATATATATATATATATATATGAGCAAACAGTTAATAAAATATGCTAAAAAACACTTTGAAATGAATTAAAAACATATTTAATCTGAAAAGGAAACACTAGATAAATGGATAGTCCTTAATCCGCAGAGTTTCGAAGAAATACTTTCCTTCTCATCAGAGGGTAGGCATTAGCAAAATGCGGGATTGGATTTTGCATGCAGAAGTATGTGATGAAACAACAAGTAAGTCAAAGATCTTACTTGAAAACAAAAAAAAGTGAAGCAGAAGGAATATAGTGAAGAAAAAGGTAGTTACACGTGAATGGATAGTCTGGTGGAAAATAAAAAATCCAGTGACGGTAAAATCCAAATGTAAAACTTCAAGAAAGTTAAAAGAATTTCCATTTGTACAAGTAAAATCCAAAGAAATCCCGTAATTGGAAGAAGATGGTCCATAATAATCCAAAGGCAGAAATCCATGGAATAATTCACAAAAATGTGTACAAGGAAAAAAGAAAAGATTCCAATAATATTAATAAAAGAAAAATAAGATGTGCTTTTCACTCTACTTCCGAGACATAAATATAAATAATAGATATAGATGAGATAATTTTATAAATATTAATTCTTTAATATTTATAATATACTTTAATTTTACCATCTTGGGTCATTTTTGTAAATTTAATTGTAATTTTTATTTTATTTTATTTTTATTTTATATATATATATATATATATATATATATATATATATATATATATATATATATATATATATATATATACTAGCAATCGGTGCCCGGCGTTGCCCAGGTGTTTTGAAGTGTATGCTGAGGAAAAAAAAACGGTCAATTTTTTTAAACTTTGACCCCTATTATGACTTCTTAACATTTATTGTTTAGGGATCAAGTAAAGTTAATAAGTTAGATCCATGTCCAAGGAATCTATATGTAAAATATCACGTGTTCAGACCTTAAATTGTAGGAGGAGTTTGGTAGAGTTCTCAAAGGTCTAATTGTTGAATATTGACCACTTAATCGCCAAATTTCTGTCGAAAACCTATCACATCGATTTTCCCAAATGTCAGTACCCTGTATATCAAATTTCGAATCTGTAGGCTTAAAATTGACAGAGTTTTAGCGTAGGGAAATGCACACAGACACACAGACACACAGACACACACAGACACTATCACTTATACATATATATAAACATAAACATCATATATATAAGGATAATAGTACGCCATATATATAACAAAAGACCATTATTTACTGAAGTGAAAGGAAAACCCGGGGGAACTTTACCCAAAAATAAATCTATATTTTTTTGTGTGTATTGATAGTCTGGTACTTATACAGTTTAGTGACGACATTAAAAAATGGAAATATTGAAAAAAAATTTTTATTGTACGTAACTGTTATAGACTGAAGTTCTCCGAAAAAAAATTTCACTTTATTTGATCAAGTAGTTTTTTTTTTTACAGCGAAAAACAATGATTTATCACGGCTACGTCAACGTGGCCATTTTGGAAATGTTATTGCAGGCCCAGGAATTCCCCAAGGGCAGGTAACTGCCGTACATAGCAGAATACCTCCATTTTAGGCCAATCTAGCCCTTTTTCCCCCCACCAGAATGAGATTTTTTTTTTTTTTTTTTGCGAAGACAGATGCCATTTTTGGGGTGTTTTTTTTTTTTTTTAATTTGTAACAGAAGTAAATAAACGAAGTTTCGAAGTGACCCATGCGTGTCCAACTGAGCATGTTTCGAAAATAATCTCGTATAAAAATTCTTCAATTCTTTGCATTCTTCAATTTCTTTGCATATTCAATAGTATTCTTATTTGAAAAAAAAAAACGCAAAAAAATTGCAGATTTAAAAAAAAAAAGAAAAAAAACGTAAAAAAATTGCAGATGTGTTGTGCGCATCTCAATATGGCGAGAAAAAAAAAGGCTAGATTGCGAAATTTGGCCTAAAATGGAGGTATTCTGCTAGGTACATTTCCAAAATGGCCACGTTGACGTCGTCGTGATAAATAATTGTTTTTCGCTGTAAGAACAAAACTACTTGATCAAATGAAGTGAATTTTTTTTTCGGAGAACTTCAGTCTATAACAGTTACGTACAATAAAATTTTTTTTCAATATTTCCATTTTTTAATGTCGTCACTAAACTGTATAAGTATCGATAGTCTTATCAACACCCCTTTTTTCTATTTATTTAAAAAGAAAATACAACTTTATACAAATTCCCTATTAGTTTTTTTTTTTTCGGTTCTCTTATACGATGATCATCTTTATTTAACTATTACGTGTTATTATATTCATACAGATATTCTATATGATTTATATTTGCGTAATATTTGCGTAGAAATGAAGAAAATCAAATTTACTGTGTATTTATCGTGTTGCCATAATAACGTGACGTAGCCAAGGACGGTAGTGGACGTGTGCGTGTGTGCGCGTGTTTTCGTGCTGTATTGTTTGTAGTAGTAGTAGTACTAACAATCTGTCCCGCGTTTGCTTTCCTGTTGTGTGAATGGCGGACGTTGAGTCGGAGGTTGGATTGTGATGTCTGTAATTTTCGTATTTTTGTAATTTGTAAATGGCAAGTTAGAAAAAAATTAAACCCTTCCAAGATGGACAATAAATAAGACCAAAATATTTTATGGTAAAGTTAAGAGCGTAAGAACTATACTTTTTTAGGAGATGTGATTATTGGATTAACCAATCAAAAATCGTCTGTGGCACACACATCTCTATTTTTATAGATATATATATATATATATAAGTTTGACTCATGTCCAGGTAACCTACATCTAAAATTTCAAATGTTTAAACCCAAAATTGGCAGAGGAGTTTGGTAGAGTCTGCAAAGGTCAACTGTGTAAACTTTGACTTCTTCGCAGCCAAATTTTCGCCCAAAAACTGATTAAAAAGCTTGCTGCATGTCTGAATACACTTTATGTATAATTTCATATGTTTAGACCAAAAATTGGATGAGAGGCCAATTTGGACCCCTTAACATTTATTGTTTTGGGCTGAAATCAAATTAAAATGTTTGATCCATGTTCAAGTAACCTATATCTAAAATTTCAAGTGCTTAGACCCAAAATTGATGGAGGAGTTTGGCAGAGTTTCCAAGGGTCAACTCGTTGAAATTTGATCCTTTGACAGCCAAATTTCTGTCCGAAAACAATGAAAAATATTTTTCCCAAATCTCAATAACCCTTATGTCAAATCGAGTCTGTAGACTGAAAATTGACAGAGTAGTTTGGTAGGGAAATGTAGTCACACAGACAGACAGACAATTTCACTTTTATAGATATATAAATTATATTGAACCCAATATATAGTAATGATTTTAAAAATTTTAAAAAGAAAAATGACTGGTGCACCACCACTAAGAATCAAAACTAAAACGTTTAGCTTACAATTTATTTTTTCCTTTGACGTTAATGCCTGATCTATAAAGACATTTTTGTTGCAAAGCTAAACATTAAAACATGAACCAATAGCTATTACGTTACACATGCATATTCATAATGTTGTCATTTGATCTTCACCTGGCAAATTCCATTCTTTAATTTTCACACTTTTGCGCTGATTTTTCTCGACTACAACCCAAATATACAGTTTTACATGGGTTGGAATAGCCTATATATTAAGTTTCATGTCTGTAAACCAAAAACTGACAGGGGAGTCTTTTAGGCAAAATTTTTTAAACAAATATATATATACGTATACATAAATTTATATAGAAAAAGGTATGTGTTTGCTATAACCTTTTTACGCAAATATTACGCAAGTATAAATCATGTAGAATATCTGCATGAATATAATTACATGTAATAGTTAACTAAAGATGAGCATCCCATAAGAAAACCGAAAAAACTAATAGGGAATTAATTAAAATGAATGTTTAAAAGAATATGCAAATTAGCTAGATCTTTTGCTAGTGAATGCAATACTACGACCCATATATAAGAACATTGTATTTTCTTTTTAAATAAATAGAAATGACGAGTTTTTATATAAATATCAATACACACAAAAGAGAAACGAATCTATAGGAGTATAGACTAGCATTACAGCCCGGCATTGCCCGGGTGTTTTGAGATGTATGCTGAGCAAAAAAAAACAAAACAGTCAATTGTTTTAAACAAGACCCCTTAATATTTATTGTTTTGTCTCCGAATCAAGTTATTAAGTTAGATCCATGCCCAAGAAACCTATATGTAAAATTTCAAGTGTTTAGACTCAAAATTATCGAAGGAGTTCGGTAGAGTTCTCAAAGGTCAAATCGTTTAACTTTGACCCCTTAACAGCCACATTTCTGGCCGGAACCCGACCATATAGATTTTCCCAAATCTCAGTACCCTGTATATCAAATTTCGAGTCTGTAAACTGAAAATTAACAGAGTTATTGCGAAGGAAAATGTACACAGACGCACAGACACACAGACACGTTCACTTTTTATAGATAGATAGATTGATTTCTAAATATGATTAATGTTATGGTGTTATTCAATATCAAAGGTCAACGAATCAATGCACGCTGTAGATAGTGTTTACGCAAGTATAAATCATGTAGAATATCTGCATGAATATAATTACACGTAATAGTTAACTAAAGATGACCATCCCATTAGAAAACCGAAAAAAAACTAGTAGGGAATTAATACAAATGAATGTTTAAAAGAATATGCAAATTAGCTAGATCTTTTGCAGAATAATGCAATTCCACGATCCATAGATAACAAAGTTGTATTTTTTTAGATAAATAAAAAAAGGGCTTTTTAAATGAATATCAATACACAAAAAAAAAACAAGCCACACGTGTGTAGTCCCCTTCTTGTGCTGCATGTGAGATGACGCCACAAAAAATAGTGAAGAAATAATAAATGTGAGAAGTGTGAAGGGTCAACGTTGCCTTCACATTTTTGCAAAGTTTCAGAAAAATCTAATGAATGGAGCAAAAGTTATGAGGTAAAAAATGCCTTAGCTTCTTCATTGTCAGAAGGTTTAACAGATATTTTTTCATAATTGCTTGCAACTTCATACAAAGAAACTTTTTCCAAAGATGATGGTCGATTTGGATAATAGTTTTCTACCATATTTTCATGAAATATGTTTGTAGAAGATTCAGGAAGTTTTTCTAAATATTCTTTTGACTTCAATCTATGTCCTCTTTTGCTAGGAATATCAGCTCCAACCCAAATGACTTGATCAGATGCACCAAATAAGTGGTGACCCAATAATCTATCAGCACATTCATAAGCTCCAATGCCTCTTTTACCAATTAGTTGAAGTGAAGTCCTGCTGATTTGAATCTTCCATATTTTGATCCCTTTTCATCCAAATTATCCCAAACACCTTCAGCTTCATTCTTTTCAGCTTTAGTTTGATAACTTGTCACATATCTTGTCAATATCATGCTATCTTGGGACATTTATGACCACTTTTGAGTTCCTGGGAACACTGAATCCCAGTGAAAACGGACAAATGATGCAGTTTCATGCCTTAAGACATGTATATTTGAATTCAGCGCCATGGAAAACTACTATATAGACATAAATATCAAGTTCTTGAGTAATATGAAAAAAGAGCTCCAAAAAGGCATGTTTTTGTAGCCCTAAAAAAGTCCTAGAGGGATGCGAACCAAAATTTTGCCAGGGTCACCCATACTGGATTTATATTAAGAACAATAGCCTCCACATTTTGGCCAAGTTTCAGGAAAATCTAATGGATGGATCAAACGCTATGGGGCAAAAAGTGTCTTTTTGGCCATTTTGGGACATTTTTTACCTCTTTTGAGCCCCTAAGGACGCTGAATCCTAGAGTAAATGGATAACAGTGCAGTTTCAGACCTTAACACATGTATATTTGAGTTGACCACTGTGAAAAACCACTATTTTTTTTTGTTTTTGTTTTTGTTGAGAAATGCAAAAAAAAATTTTGTTGAGAAATGCAAAAAAAAAAAAAAAGAGCCACAAAAAGAGGCACTGAAAGTCCCTGCGGACGCAGACCAGAATTTTGCCCGGGTCACCTATACTGGATTTATATTAAGAACAATGGGCCCCACATTTTGGTCAAGTTTAAAAAAATCTAATGGATGGATCAAAAGCTATGGGGCAAAATGTGTCATTTTTGGCCATTTGGAAGAATTTTTGACCTCTTCAGAGCCCCTGGGGGCACAACGGGAATTTTTGTAAAAAATATTTTTTACTGTGCACATCTATTAATGAAATACAACTTGTGGCAAAATTTCAGGAAAAACTAATCGACAGTTATGTGGCAACAGTTCGGATAAACGGACGCACAGAAGCACGGACACCACTGAAAACATAGGTCCCTCTCCGATAAATCAGGGGACCAAAAAATTCATAGGAATGTATGTATGTATATATATATATATATATATATATATATATATATATATATAGAGAGAGAGAGAGAGAGAGATAGAGAGAGAGAGAGAAAGAGAGAGAGAAGTAACAAGTGAAACAGAAAGGATGAAAGGGAGATAATTGGGAGGATTTTATTGAAATAAATATTAAAGTATATATATATATAGTAAATCAACTGTTTGAAAAGCACTCGATGTTAAGACTTTCAGATTTAACGGTTGAAAGGCCAGATGAATTCAAAACTATTTATTAAAATAAAATTGAATTTCTTTTGGGTTTTTTTTTTTAAATTTCCGAATATTAAAATATATTTACTGATATTTTTATATATATATATATATATATATATAAATAAATTATTGGTATTATAGTAAATTCGAGAGCGAGTTGATGCAGTGATTGCAGGTGATTAAATGACTTACTGACTGGATAGTAGGATGGTATTCTAACGAATGATAAAAAATATTTTTTTGTATAGTTTTAAAGGTTAAAAACTTCAAAGACTATATATATATATATATATATATATATATATATAGGGTGTCCATTAAGTTTAGCTACATAATCTACATGCTACCCACAAAGTCTGGCTACATAATGTAGCCTCACTTGTGAACACTCTACATATATAAATACTTATATATATGTAATGTTAAGATATATATTATTTTACATATGCTACAAGAATAGTAATTTCAGTGTTTCTGATTTTACATTTGTCTAGGATCAAAGTGTTTCTGATTTTACATTTGTCTAGGATCAAAGTGTTCCTGGTTTTACATTTGTCTAGGATCAAAGTGTTCCTGATTTTACATTTGTCTAGAATCAAAGTGTTCCTGGTTTTACATTTGTCTAGGATCAAAGTGTTCCTGGTTTTACATTTGTTTAGGATCAAAGTGATTTTCATCAATCATCTGCCTAAGATCAGTGTGTTTCTCTCTGGCCTTATGCCTCTGATCAAATTGTTTCTGGTTTTACATTTGCCTAGGATTAAAGTGTTTATGATATTACATTTAACTAGGATGAAAGTGTTTATGATATTACATTTAACTAGGATGAAAGTGTTTCTCTTTAATCATTTGTCTAAAGTCAATATGTTTCTCTCCAGCATTATGCCTTGGATCAATTGTTTCTGGCTTTACATTTGGATGAAAGTGTTTATTTCTAGAGTTACCTAGGCTCAAAGAATTTCTGAACAATCATTTCTTTCCATTCCGTATGCCAAGGATCAAATTTTTTCTGATTAATCATCTGCCTATGATCAGGGTGTTTCTTTCCAGCCCTATACCTAAAATTAAAATGTTTCTAAATGAACATAATTCTAAAATTTATATAATCCTCTCCGCCCGATGTCAAGAAGTTAAGTGTTTCTAGTCAGACAGCTGCTTTGGATCAATATCTTTTTCCACAACTGCGAGGAATCAAAATGTTTCTTGCCAGACATCTACCTAGTTCAATATATGAAAAGTTCTATTTGCAACAATGATACTGTAGTATAGTTTTCGTCCCTAAAGAAAACAAGGCAGCTTACCTATAAAGACCATTCTGTTTATTCTTTCCTCATCAGATTCCCACTTTGATGTGTATTGGAAATCAAACAATTCATGAACACCTTGAACAATGACCCTCTGCGGCAAATCATTGATGGAAAGGACACCCTGAAATTTAAAATCACAAATATGTACATTAGTTGAGAGATAATTTTAAAATTGTGTGCAAATATTTTCTTTATTTAAGTAACATTTGCAATTGGATCCCTTATTTTGGCCTGCACATTTTAACTGTCAACCATCTTTTGCTGTAGGAGACACCTCAAACCATTTTTTATGCACCTACATGTAAATATGCTTACAATTCCCGCTTTTAATCATTTTTTTTATACACCTGTATGTAAATATGCTTACAACAATTCCCGATTCTAACCATTTTTTATACACCTGTATGTAAGTATGCCTCCAACAACTTCCGGTTCTAAACATTTTTTTTATACACCTGTATGTAAATATGCTTACAACAATTTCTGATTCTAACCATTTTTTATACACCTGCATGTAAGTATGCTTCCAACAACTCCTGGTTTTAACCATTTTTTTTATACACCTGCATATGAATATGCTTACAAAAATTCCCGAATCTAATCATTTTTTATACACCGGTATGTAAATATGCTTACAATGATCCCGATTTTAACAATTTTTTATACACCTGCATGTAAAGATGCTTACTAAAATTCCCGATTCTAATCATTTTTATACACCTTTATGTAAGAATGTTTCCAACAACTTTCAGTTCAAAACATTTTTTTTATACACCTGCATGTAAATATACTTATACCAATTCCTGATTCTAACTATTTTTATACACCTGTATGTAAATATGCTTACACCAATTCCCGATTCTAACCAGTTTTTTTATACACCTGCATGTAAGTATGCTTACAAGTCATAAAATTTCTAACGAAAGAAATCATTCCGTTTGTACTTACTTTTAATCGGAAAATTTCCATTGGAGTTCCGTTTGGGTGACAAATATTTTTTTCCCAAAGAAGATTCTGGAGAAATTCATCTACTAACAATTTTTCCAAATAACCAGGGAGATCGAACGTTACCGTCGTGATTGTCTGTAATAAAGAAAACAATAAATTCATATAAGACAGATGTTATAGAGGGTGGGTGGAAACAGGTGTGATCGTTACCAAAGGGAATTATTGAATTAATAAAAAAAAACTTTTAATCTTCCATTCCCATCTTTTTTTTCACTCTTTTTCATCCTAAACAAGGCATGCTGCCACTTGGAACATAAGAGACTACTACAAAATGTTTGTGTACGCTGTAAATATTGATTAATATTAAATAGAGTTTGTAATCTGGTTTTGCCATAATGGAAGTTTATTTTAAACAAACAAATGATTTTTTAATTTTGAAAACAAAAAAAAAAAGTTTTTTATTAGACTAGCCTGGGTGGCCAGCATTGCCCGGGTGTTTGGAGGTGGGTGTTGAGCAAAAAAAAAAAGTGGTTGTAGGTAGGCAGGCTCGAACCCCGTACCGCAAAGGAGGAAAATGTGACAAAAAAAAAAAAAAAAAGTGGTGTCTTTGCCGTTGCATCCATTGTCAAATGTTTAAATTAAGGCAAGTCAATCAAAAAGAGGTGATGACTTTCGAAAATAGCAGCAAAAAAAAAAAAGAAACGACCCCCACCTTGTAGAAAAGTTCTCAGTTGAGGGTGAAGAATTAATGCTTATAGCCAATTTTTCAATATTTGTCGTCCGAAGTGTCGAACTTCAAAACGATATCAATCTTGTGAAAATCTGTCGCCTCTGTCAAAAGTTTTAGGCAGACATACATACATACATACATACATACATACATTTAAACACACAGGTGAGATCTATATTATAGATTGATCAACATTTAATGGGAGAGGGGAATAGTTTACTGTTGTTAATGTGAGAGTACAAATGAGTTACTTCCCTTGAATAAATGTACAGGAAGTGGAGCCTATTTAGGGCAAACAAAGTGTTAACTCAGAGTGTTAAATTCACTACTAAATATTTGTGCAGGCTGTGAGTATTTATTAATATTTAATAGAGTTTGTAGTCTGGTTTTGCCATAACAAAGAAATAAACAATAGATTCGTTTGTTTCTAAAGAAAAAAATGTTTTGGAATTTAAAATAAATTCATTGGTTTGATCTATATTGATTTTAAAAAAGAAAAAAAAGAAAAAAAGAGAAATATTTTTACTTTCTGTTCGACTGATATATCGTATTCACCGATTTTTAATGAGGGACAAGAAGAGTAGTTTCTAGTGTGCGAGTGAAACTCCTTCCTTTTCGTCTATAATCATATGAATCGAAAATAAAATAATAAATCGGATAAAACATTAAAATCGATTGGAAATAAATATTTATTTAAGAAATTGAAATTCCATATAGATTCCCAAGTTTGAAAAGGGCCACCCAAAGAAGATCAGAAGTTACATCAGTATCAGATTATAGATGAGTTACTTCCCTTGAATAGATATAAAGGAAGTGGAGACTATTTAAGGCAGACATGCTCACCGATCAGAATGTTGAATGGATTACTAAATGTGTGTGGAAAGAAAGGAGCTTAGTCTTAGTAGCATTGAATGTTACTATCCATTTACGTACCCCATTCAACTACAGATTTTGTGTGGATGTTATAAAAAATATTAACATTTGGTAGCTGAATGTTGTTATGATTAGGGCCATGACAACAGCATATTCTTTTCATTGTTTTGACTCTTGAGTGTGTATCTGCTGATATTTTATGTTTTTATATAGAGTGATGTGGTTCTTGGTTGATTAACTGTGTCTAACTGTGTCAGATA
The DNA here is from genome assembly GCF_053919585.1 of Euprymna scolopes. Taxonomy (NCBI): domain Eukaryota; kingdom Metazoa; phylum Mollusca; class Cephalopoda; order Sepiida; family Sepiolidae; genus Euprymna; species Euprymna scolopes. The sequence goes on from NC_136498.1 coordinate 108,155,384, forward strand.
CACACTCGAGAGTCAAAAAATGAAAAGAATATGCTGTTGTCACAGCTCTAGTTATGATCTATGGACTTACAGCCTCCACAGGCATTTACTGATCTACTTACTTCATACTCTGGACCATAGCGCAATGGATAAAAATGATGAGTATTAATCAGGTCTAAGTGACTAAGTGTCTGCAGGTTGAAGGTTCAATCCTCAATACAGACGATATTAAAAATATGTTTAAGAATTATTTTAGATCCTTCTTAAAGAAGAGAAAAATCCAGGGGTTGATTCTTGGAGATTTTTTGTTCCTGCCGCCGTCGTTGTCATCATCCTGCCACCTCAGCCGAGATTGAACTCACTACACCCTTCCAGTATTCCTTATCTGTCATAGCACCCAAAAGATCTTCTTTGAAGATAAATGTATCTCATTGTATCCTATCTGGAAAAGTTAACTTTCGTGATCGATTGTAAGATGACGGATGCCCCCACAGTACAAATGATGAGAAGTACCTCCACAATACAAATGATGAGGAGTACCTCCACAGTACAAATGATGAGGAGTACCTCCACAGTACAAATGATGAAACAAGTTCATCTGTGGCACGTGCATAATGCCCAGCAAACTGAACACATCTCTTGCAAACAGAGGTTGATACTCTCAATAAGTCTTCATCATTTCTAAAGTTGGGTGATTTCTCCATGAGAGATTCAGTACTCTTCTCAAAAGGTGTGTGTAACATCCATCCAAACGACGCTGTTGTTTTGCTGAAAGAGTTCAAGCTTCAGATCCATAGAGTAAGATTGGTTCAATAAGTACGCAGAAAACTTGGATTTTGAGTTTGTGAGCAAGATTGGATTTCCAGATCTTATCCATTTTGTTACAAGCAGTCCATGCCATGTCCTTTTTAATGTTAAAGTCTTTCTCAGAGTTCCTGATGTGTGATCTAAGTACTTGTAGATACGTGCACAATGCCCAGCAAACTAAACACGTCTTTTGCAAACAGGTCGATACTCTAGATAAGTCTCCATCTATATATTGCATTAGAACTGATTATTACATTTGAGAATGTTATTTGTGAGGGTTTTAATTTCGTGGTTGTTGCAAATGTTAATTGGCATACACTCAGTCTCGATAGCATTCAGGTGAAGCCCTGTACAGTTTGCTGCTGATTCAAAAGAAGATAGGAGTGCCTGGGCGCTAATGAGGTTGTCAGACAACAGCGCAACGTCATCAACAAAATCAGCATCAATGATGCAAAGTGCAGGATTACGTGACCTTCTTCTCGGTTGATACATCAGTTCATTGTCATTGATTGTATCCACAGGGATACACATGATGTAGTCTATTACAATGATGAAAAGGAAAGGTGCAAGTGTATCACCTTGGAGAATACCGGTCAGAATGTCAAAAGGTTCTATTTCACCATATGGTTCCAGACATACTGTTATATATATGAATGTGCTCTGATCATCAAGTTTCTCTCAGCCGTATAAACAGAAAGTTATTTTCATATTAAAATGAATAGGAGACACTTTTTATGATTTCAATACATATTTGTTTATTTACACATTAAAATAAAAGTGACAATTAAAATTTGAGAGCAGTGGAGGTTAGTGAAGTAATGGTGGGTTTGTCATAACTTTGTGTCAACCTGTATTTGTCGCTTTGTGTGTTTCCCTTTGTTTTTCCTCTCTTCTTTTTTAATTATGACGATTGACTTGATGACCTTTTTCTCGACAGCTTTATTTATTGTTCTTTTGCTGGTTTTAGTCTAACCCATTTTAATATCGGTTAGCTTTTCCTGGCCGATTGATGCATTCCAGGTACCATGAATATTGGTCACTTTATTCCTGGGATTGACTCATTGTGTTCTGGCGATTCCCAGGGCACCTCCCCATAACAATACGTTAACGACCTTCCTAATAAAATTGTGTTTGCGATGGGTATGACACCACACTCTATACCAGACGTATGAGAAAAAAGAATGTACACATATAAAGGGCAATGTCTTCCAATCTGTAGTGGAACAAGGACGTAAATAGATGGTAAAATTTAATGCTACTAAGACAAAGCTCCTTTCTTTCAACAATTACAAAAAGAAAAAACTTTTCAAACTACTCATGGTTAATAATACTCTAGCTGAAACATTTCTGAATTTTTTTTTTTTTTTTGAGATGAGGATTGGTTATTCGTATTATTTGGATTCATCGGACTACTTTTCTCATCTTGAGTGTGATTTTCACAACGTTTCAGTCAACATAACTGCCGACCTTCTTCAGGTGTATCTTGTCGAACTTGGGAATGTTTCTGTCGAACTCGGGAAATTGGACGGAATTTCGAGCGGAACCCTTTATTTACTTCACGGGAGTAGCACGCTCTTGTTCCGCCAGAGATGACTGGATAGAGGTCCTAAGTAATTCGCAATTGTATATTTCGGTTGCCCACACTGAGGATTGAACCTTCAACCTTCAGGAGAACATCACTTTTTACAATTGATTCTCCCAAGTACTTTAACCACTGCGCCAAATATTCTTGCAGACGATTCTAGTACGAATTTTTTTTTTTTTTTACACAGTGGTCACCACTTATCAAGCCACTCAGGGATAAGGGTTATTGCAAGTACAGTACATTAACCTAAGATACACCTAAAGAAGGTCGGAGGTTACATCGACTGAAACGTTCTGAAAATCACACTCAAGATGAGAACAGTAGTCTGATGAATCCAAATAATACGAATAACCAATCCTCATCTCAAAAATTCAGAAACGTCAAAACTCCTTTCTTTCAACAATTACAAAAAAAACTATTTCTTTTAAGAGCCTTAAACCTATTTTTTATTTCTGATTGTAGACATCACTATTTATGACTAATTACTACTATATATTAACGTATATCTATCTCTATATATATTAATGTTTTGACTTATTAGTTGTGTATATTATCTATTGTTTATAATTACTGGTTCCCATAGCGCATTATATCAACCGAAAAATACAATTACGAATTACTTTTTTTTTTCTTTTTACATAGGCATCACCACTTATCAAGGCCAAGCGGCCACTCGAGGATAAGGGTTAAAAAGTGTGCAGTAGAAATTGGACAATATAGTAATCGTTAGTAATGGAAATTCGGTAAATTTGTTAACAAGTGGAACGGCTCATCAGGAACTTGTTTACGTTAGACTTGAAGACAACCATATTATAGTCAGCTGGAAAGCAGGAAAACGGAAGACATTACTTAGGACCTCTATCCAGTCATGGCTGACGGAACAAGAGCATGCTACCCCCATGAAGTAAATAAAGGGTTCCGTTTGAAATTATGTCCAAATTCCCAAGTTCGACAAGATACACCTGAAGAAGGTCGGAGGTTACATCGACTGAAACGTTCTGAAAATCACACTCAAGATGAGAACAGTAGTCTGATGAATCCAAATAATACAAATAACTAATCCTCATCTCAAAAATTCAGAAACGTCAAAACTCCTTTCTTTCAACAATTACTTAAAAAAACTTTTCAAATGACTGATTGCCATGGTTAATAATACTTTAGCTGAAAGTTTATCATTCAAACTCCTTGGTTTAACATTCACTTGCAACATGAATTGCAACAATTATATAGAAGATATTGCTAAGGCTGCTGCAAAGAAGGTGAACTCTTTCTATTACACTAGAAATGTACTCAGATATGACAGCATCCTGTATTTCTACAAAATGTAAAAGAAACAAATTCTTGTTTAAGCCGTCCCCATAAATAATCAAATTCCACCCAATTTCAACCATTAACGATTACTACACTACCACCTTACATTCATTAACCCTTATCCTCGAGTAGCCTTCGGGCCTTGGTAAGTGGTGAATCCCAAGTAAAAAGAAAACATGATTTACTCATGCATGGAATATTGTTGCTACACATGGGTCAGTGTATCAATCACTAGTCTCATTCTAGGGTTTAAAAAAAGAGTCTCCAATCTAATAGGTCTTGCACTGTCAACCAAGCTCGAACCCCTGTCCCATCACTGCAATGTTGCATCTCTGTGCGTGTTTGGATGGATCCTTCCGTCAATTTCAACATATGAGCTCTACCACATCAACTAAGTTTTTCGGAAATCCACACAGATGATTTTAGTTATAGTGGTGAAGGCTTTGTGCAGAACCAACCACACTTTTTGGTATAACTGCTAATTTCAGTCGGTGCAATGGCTGCCACAAGACAGAGCAGACAGTAGACCTCAGGTTTTTACATCAGAGTGTTCCATCTCCTAGATGCATGTCTTAACGAAGACTGAGGGTGCATCTCTCCCAGTGGATTAAACGCGTCCCAGGATACCAACCTGGAAATTTCTACATCCAGCATGGTACATACAGTACCTAGTACCCATGCGGTACTGGCCTGGCTCATCGTTGCTTAACTTCAGTGATCTGGTGAGAACTGGCGTTTCAACTTGATTATGTTGTATACGTATGCTTTTTGTACAAGTACCTTAATAGAATGTGCTCCGACGAACTTATAACACTAGTGCAAAATAGCTCTTGACTAAACCAAACAAGCAGCAAAATCCCACATCTTCATTAACCTGCTGAAATTTAATGTGAAAAGACGTCTTATTGCTCAACTCCCTACTTAGACACTCTCTGTAGGCATGGTCCCTAATTTACAGTAACTCCTTACATTTCAGTGGCAAAGTGCTTTTCTGGGGTGAATATGAATAAAAAAAAAAATAATTAAGATTTCAATTCGTTTAACCACACTGAAGGATTGAGATACAATAAAACAATCTCTGTGGATTACAATGTATGCTCTACTATGCTTCGAAGGGTGTTGAGCACTGTGCTAAGTGCAATCATCAGCTGTCATTAATGATAATACAAAGCCCTCCACAAAAGCAAATAGAACACTCTTCATAGACTGATATTGTTTCTATAAAAAGTAATTTTCTCACTCCTTTGCTTGTGCCGATAACATAATTGATGGAAGATCGAACTGCTGATAAAACGATCAGGTTTCAATCTCAAGGTTGCCATTACAGTTAATGGATGCGAAGCGTGAACGTAGACTCCACAATATCATTGGATTTCATGTAGAGTTGTGTCTAATGTTGGCATAGAACAGTATTTTATTTGGCATCCTCAAAATTTAAGGAGAGATTTTTTTTAATCAATTCTTTACTGAATAACAAAAAAAAAAAAAAAAAAAAAAAAAAACAGGTCTTACTTTGTCAATGGAGTGATTGGAAATGCTAAAAAGCTCCTGTTTTTCCAAGGAATGTTTAGAACTGGAAAAAAAAAAAAAAGGCAAACTTATTTCATTATTTGTGAGAAAATTTATGGCCAAAAACCATTCAAGGATAACGATCAATGAGTTGGATGGATTGTCAGTTTAACAATGAAGAATATTATGAGAGGGTTGGAAATAATGAATATAATGAAGTTTAATTATGACGAGTATTTGTTGACATTGAATTTTAAGACAAATTTTAAGACAACCCTGTTGTAGTCAGCAGGGAAGCAGTCCCATGCTATTCTGTTCCAAAAATAGGAAGTTCTTGGAAAGAAACTCTGCTTATGGAAACCCCTCCTAATGCAAGACTAGATACATATAGAAAGAAAGTAAAGCTCTTTTCAGACATAGTAGAAAAATGAGTTCATGCTGTGAATGTCTTATGATATGAGGAACCAGAGACAAGCACTTACCATGGAAATAACAATAGAGTACAGAAAGACTAGCAACATCTCTGCTGTGAGAAAAGAGCTTTTTTTTTGTAAGGGTTAAAAGAACTGTCAGTTGGATGATGTGTGCGGTTAAAAGAAATTGGAAACAGTGGGAAGAATGGGCAAAAGACTTAGAGAAAAGAAGCGATCGTCTACACTAGATTATTGTCAAGGCAAAGGGAAATGAGGTGGTTTAGTGGTTAACAATGCAGACTGACGATCTGAGTGTACCAAGTTCGAATCCAGTTTGTTCCACAAAATCACTTTCACTTAGGATATTGGCAACATTCACGTGGTCCCTCCCCGCAATCCTCGAGGTCTTTCTAGAAAGAATTCTGACTAGAAAAATATCGGGGAAACCAATACCAATAGCAGAATATTGGGATTGGTATGATTATGATGAGAATGGCATGCTAATGGCATACCATAAGCAAGAACTAGTGTTGGGACGATGAATCAGAATCAGAAAAATTTGTGTCTATTTTCCGATGGTAGTAATAACAAAATATTTATTGGTTTTAAATACCAGTAAAACTTAAATCTATAGATCACCCCCCCCCCCAATGAGTTTCTATTTTTGAGAAAATGTATGCATATTAAACATGCTTTTACAGTAATCAGGGAAAAAATAACTCTATAGTATAGCATTTAGAGATTCATAAAGAATTGGAATCGAGATCAGGAATTTAGCACGGAATCGGTAATTGTATCGGAATCGAGAAAAATACTAGAATTGTCCCATCATTAGCAAGAACATTAATCAATTGTGATACTGCATAAACTTGCCTGGCAACATAATGTGAAATTCTATAAATTTGACGAAGTTTTTAACATCAAAGATATAGGATGGACCAGACAGAACCGATGCTATTAACAAAAGCATAACTTTTCACCTTTACTGTGACATTGATATTGTACCTTTCAAAATCATTTTACTTAGGATGTTGGCAACCTTCATGTGGTTCCTCCCATAAGTACTCATTGTCTTACTAGAAAGAATTCTGACAATAAAAATATCAGGGAAACCAATGCCAACAATAAAATCTTCAGATTCATGAGGATGACTGTCAAAGCAAGAGTAATTCTTCCGAGCAGCACTTCTCTAAATGTGGCAGCACTACTCCATCCTGGGATGTTTATGACTCTTAATGGGTAGAGGATTGCAGTCAGGTTCTTTCTGGAGTGATAGAATGATCCAATTTTTCAGCATGGATGGAGTAAATATTGTCTCGCTACACATGTCGTGTTTTGGGGTTTTTAAGTTTATGAATAAACTGATTTGCATCCTCATTATTTTCGTTTTGAACCAACCTCCAGCTATGGGCAAATAGCTCCACAGTTTTGCAGACGCCTTGGGAAGACAAAGACTATGAGAGCAAATAACATCACAACAACAATCGGTTTGGAAATTCAATCGGCAGATGGTGAAGCACTGCAACACCTTCCCAACAACTCTTGCAGCTGTGATGGTTTGCCTTTCCGTCGGACTTTGTCTGCAATGCCAAGAAAGTAACCCTGGTAACTAAGAAAACCTTCGTCCCTTTATCGCCTGGCCAAGCCTGCATTTAGAGAAGCAACTCCAACTTCAAATGTATAGCTACAACAGATACTGCAGTGCAACACATATAGAAAACGATTGTCTCAGGAGATAGAAGGCTGCCATCAGAATGTTCCACACTTAGCTTTTTTTTTTTTCTTTTTTTTTTTTTACACAGTGATCATCACTTATCAAGGCCCGGAAGCCACTCAGGGATAAGGGTTATTGCAAGTACATTACGTTAGTGTAGAGATTTGATGAAGTGTTTACTTAAGGGGGCAATTCATCAGGAACCTGTTAACATTGGACTTGAACACATCCAAGTTATAGTCCTGTGGGAATCAGGCAGACGGAACAGAGTTCCACAGGTGTGCAGCTCCAAGAAAGAAGCCCTGTTCATGGAATCCGCGTTCCGATTTAGGCACAGATAAAGAGTGGGGGAAATTTTTCACAGTGGATTCAGCTAGACGGGTGTTTTTCGTGAAAGATTGGCGAGGGGGGGACAAGAGATTGGAGTTCAGACGGGCACCTGCCATGGAAATAACGATAAAACAAGGATAGGCTCGCAACGTCTCTTCTGTGGGAGAGAGGTTGCAGGGTAGAGAAAAGGGCATCCCCCACTAAGCCACAAAGTCTATTTTGTACTCTGTCAAGGCAGGATAGGCTGTTTTTAGCAGCTCCTGCCCAGATATGGCAACAGTATTCCATCCTTGGACGTACTTGGCTTTTATATAGATAGAGAATTGCATCAGTAGTGAGATATCTTCTGGAGCGGTAGAAGGATCCCACCATCTTTCCAGCGACCTTGGCAACAGACTTGATGTACGTGTTCCATTTCAGATAAGGAGTAAAGGTCAAACCCAGAAGCTTGTCAAAACACGGGGCCTCACCCAGACGAGAGCCATCCATCACAATTGATGCCAGATGGGGATCAGAACGTTGGTGATCTAAGGATAGGAGTTTGGTTTTGGATGCATTAAAGGTAACCAGCCACATCTTCCCCCACTGAACCACGCGCTTGAGATCAGAGGAGAGAGAATCAGAGAGAACTTTGTCATTTAAAGCTTTTGATGTGTTGCCGTAGATGAGAAAACATTTATGATATAGGTCGTGTCATCAGCATAGATGTCAACGAATGATTTAAGTATGTGTAAGCATGTTTTATAGAGTAGATATTACCCATTTGTTTAATGACAAGCAATATGGATTTCATCTCATAAGATCAACGGTGATGTCCTGATTGTAGTAGGCCTCTGTTAGTCAGGGTCGACCATGAGTGACACAGCATTTTAGATGCTAGTCTGGGTAATGTGATATGAAAAACAGGTTGTTTTCTACGTAGCAGTTTGAGACTAATGCCATCGCAGGTGCTGGTAGTATGAAGTTATAGGTAACACTGAACTATCTTAGGGGCTTTTTTTTCTCAATGTTTACTTCTGAAAGTTTCCCCTGGATGAGTATTCTAGAAGGCAGGCGAGATTTGAAATCAGGGGTTACCTTGCCATACATGGACTGCCTGTAATACCACACAGAATCAATGAATCTATCAATGAGGGCTTTATCTTTTGGGTGATAGTTCTTTTTAGGAATTTTATAGCATTTGCTTCACAATATTTCTAAAGAATATCATAAATGTTTTCTCAACTATTAAATCCTTATTCTCTGAAATGTCAATGCGAGTCGACGGATGGCAGATATTTTAGTAATATTATGTCTAAATATATAAAGTGCCTTTAATAGGCTTTCAGACTTCTTTTGTACAGGCATTTAAAACTGTCGTTGACCCTTGAGAATTCAGTATGCTATTGCTATAATTTTATGATTTCAGGTTCAAATGATTGGTTGGTTGGTTGTTTTTTTTTTTTACGGCATATCAATCCTTTTCGGGTTATTTAATGCCGAATCCAAAGATTTTGAAGAAAACATTTTTTAATAGAATATATTTGTTGTTTTCACGTCGGTTTCTATTTAACCCATAGTTGGGACCCTAACAGGTACTACCACTTCGGGTCAGAGTGGACCTGGGAGCAATGGTAATTAAAGGGTGGCTCCACACTCCCCAAAGCCCACAAGTTGGGGCCTCACCACTGGATATAGTTTAAGGTCATATCCAGGACCCCCATTGAGGGACTTTTACCCTCTGCAGGGGGGCAGTCGGCGTATTCTAATGCCCCACCGACAGGGCCCAGGTTCAAATGAACAGCTACAACAGCAATTGGAATACACCCTACTAAAGCTTGATTGTCACAGCTGGTGTATTTCAAAATATAATCTGGATGTGAGGACGCTTTAGAAGAACGATATACAATAAAATTCTGTTTTAAACTTGGAAAAAATGTCACAGAAACATATGGAATGCTTCAAACTGCTTTTGGACCATCTTGCATGAATTAAGCATCAGTTTTTGAATGGCATAAGAAATTCAAGTCTGTGAGGAATGATGAGAGAGAGATGTGGGAGGGGTTAGGATTTCATGGATATGGACCGTTTTGTGCCTATAGAGACAATAAGTGCACAGTTTGATGTCAGTGTGGGAACTGTACACATAATTATTCGCAAGGAAATGAAGATACGAAAGATTTGCGCAAAATATATCCCAAAGGTGCTCCATCCTTGTCATAGACTATTTAACCAAGATGGCCATCAAGACAGTTCCTCACCCTCCCTATATTCCAGACCTTGCTCCCTGTGACTTTTGTTTATTCTGTACGCTCAAAGAAAACCATAGAAGCTGTCGTTATGAAACAATTGAGGAGATAAAAGATGCTGTGACAAGGATTATTTATACGCTCACAAAAGAAAACATTCCTGGAGCCTTTCAGAAGTTGTTGAAATAGTATAGGTGCATTGCAACCAGAGGAGATTACTGGTGTTTCTTTTGTGTACTATCAATAAAAGTGCCCATGCAAGAAAGTCTGGAAACTTACTGAAGGAACCTCATATACATATACATATATATATATATATATATATATATATATATATATGTACATATATATATATATATGTACATATATATATATATGTACATATATATATATATATATATGTGTACATATATATATATATATGTACATATATATATATATATATATATGTACATATATATATATATATGTACATATATATATATATATATATATATATGTACATATATATATATATATATGTACATATATATATATATATGTACATATATATATATGTACATATATATATATGTACATATATATATATATATATATGTACATATATATATATATGTAGACTAGCAGAAGTACTCGTTGACTGCGTTCAATAACAGCCCACAGAAAATGGACTGTCATTGATGAAAGTATGATAGGTTATGAAAAGGAGGGGGTTGTAAAGAGATAGGTTTTGATACTCAAAAATTTTACCCTAAGCAAAATATGATGAAAGTAAAGATAATTTTCACGAAAATATATTTTTTATATCAACTTTGTTTCCATTCGTAGCCAAGTCAAGAGCGACCAACAAAATGATGTTTCCTTACAAAGAGAAAATGTTATATATATAATAATATAAATATACTAGAAATAAATGTTACCATAGTCAATAAAAGTTACTTTTATGGTAGAAAAGTTCATTGGTTTGTATTTTTAAGTAGTTTGTAATTTTTTTTTTTTTTTTGATTCACGAACCGGTTTAAAAAAAAATCAAAATGGCAGTGACTTTGAAATGGAGAGCCCCGTTTTCAATTTTAATATATTTTTATATATATATATATATATATATATATATATATATATATATATATATATATATAAATCAAGCACGTCTGATTGAACACATCTGAGTTCTTTTTTCTGATTTTGTTGTATATCTTTTCAATTCGCTGAGCAGTCTTTTTTATTTCAGCAGGCATGTTGTATATTATGGCGCCCAAAAGTTGTTGTTCAGCCATATTCTTCTCAAGCGCTTTCAATCAGTGCATCTGATCATCGTCAGGAGCGATTGTTGTTGTCATTTTCTTTATTGAGGCTTGGTGTATTTATAGTTAGTTAGTTCTATTATTATTATTATTATTATTATTATTATTATTATTGGTTATAAAGGTAGGTGCAGGATGGGTGGAGGCGAATTATTTTTGATTTTCTTATTTTATATTTTATTTATTTAGTTTAGTTATTGAATACAGTTCGTATATTTGTCCCGATATTAAATGAGATCCGGTTAATATCAGGTCAAATATACTGTTTTCAGGGAAATCTTTCTTGCCTCAACAGAGTACAAAATCGACTCCATATCGGCAACCTCTTCCTCACAGAAGAGACGTTACAAGTCTTTTTTCCTCTATCGGTATTTGCATGGCAAGTGTTCAACTAAGTACTAATAAAAATATTGCTCAGAATTAAATATAAAAATCGGTAAAATAGATTAAAAATATATTTCGTTGATTTTAACAATATGTGTTTTATTTGACTGACTTTACTTTATATAATAGATAATATCAATATCTGATTTCTTTTGAATGAACATAAATTGACTTACCTACTTTCATCCCCTGCAGCATTGTAAGCATTCAAATCCAGCACGACATCGAGGTCAATTCTAAAAAGAGAAAGAGTTAATATTCCATTTGATTTACTTTGTTTGATCCATGGATATATTAGCTGATCAAATGCCAAAATACATTATTTACTTCAAACAACATATGTATAATAAAAAGCTATACAAACGGCTGGGAGGGAAAAGGAGGTTCATAGGGGGGGAGAGAGGAGAAGAGAGAAAGAAAAGGAGGTTCATAGGGAGGGAGAGAGGAGAAGAGAGAAAGAAAAGGAGGTTCATAGGGAGGGAGAGAGGAGAAGAGAGAAAGAAAAGGAGGTTCATAGGGAGGGAGAGAGGAGAAGAGAGAAAGAAAAGGAGGTTCATAGGGAGGGAGAGAGGAGAAGAGAGAAAGAAAAGGAGGTTCATAGGGAGGGACAGAGGAGAAAAGAGAAAGAAAAAAAAAAAGGATTAAGTATAAATTTTGTTCCAATCCAAAAGTCAAAAGTTATTGTTGAAAAAGTTTTTGTTTCCAATTCTTAATATTTTCAAATATGAAAATCTATCTTTTCAGATTAATGCTAGCCGCCTGCTCGCCGTTGTCCGGTAATAAAATATGCTTATATATGATATCATGCAGATTGTGTATTTATTATTACATTGTACCCAATATATAATAGTGATTTCAAAAAAATTCAATTACTTTTGATGTTTCTGAATTTTTGAGATGAGGATTGGATATTCATATTAGTTGGATTCATCAAACTACTGTTTTCATCTTGAGTGTGATTTTGACAACGTTTCGGTCGATGTAACCTCTAACCTTCTTCAGGTGTATCTTGTCAAACTCGGGAATGTTTCTGTCAAACTCGGGAATTTTGACGGAATTTCAAACAGAACCCTTTATTTACTTCACAAGGGTAGTATGCTCTTGTTCCATCAGCCATCACTGGATAGAGGTCCTAATTAATTCGCAGTTGTATTTTTCAGTCGCCCACACTGAGGATTGAACCTTTAACCTTCAGGAGCATATCACTTTTACAATTGATTTTTCCAATTACTCTAACCACTGTGCCACAGGTCCTTGCGAATTACTTAGGACCTCTATCCAGTAATGGCTGACAGAACAAGAGCACGCTACCCCTGTGAAGTAAATAAAGTGTTCCGCTTGAAGTTCTATCCAAATTCCTGAGTTTGACAGAAACATTCCTTAGTTCAACAAGATACACCTGAAGAAGGTTGGAGGTTACATCGACCGAAATGTTGTGAAAATGACACTCAAGATGAGAGCAGTAGTCTGATGAATCCAAATGATACGAATAACCAATCTTTTAAAAAAAAAAAAAAAAAAAAAAAAAAAACATTCAGCAACGTTTTACAATTATATTAAAAATTAAAAGGATGATATTTTGGAAAAATCAAACCAGCATAATTTAAAAGGCAAAAAGAAAGTAAAAATGAAAAGTAAAAATTCTCCCGGGCAGCATCGAGTAGGGACAGCTAGTTTATTATTCTTCTATCTTTATTTTTCACCACCAGCTCTCTGATCTCCACTTAGGCCCAATTAAAATGAATGGTTCTCATTTTGAAGAAACACCTTGCTCTGATCAAACTCCTGGAACTGACTTTCGTACTCGACCTAACATACATAAGACTTGCATGAGATGCATTCATATGGTTGCTGGAAAAATGATTGGATCATTTTACCGTTCAAGTAGGTATCTCACTCTCAACACAATCCTCTAACTGTATGAGAGCCAAATAAGTCCTAAGATGGAGTACTAGTCCCACATCTGGAAAGGGGCTGCTGAGAGCACCCTTGCCTGTCTCGACAAAGTACAAAACCAGCTTCAAAATCAAATGAATGATGCTCTTTCCTCACTGTAAGAGCCATAGCAAGTCTATCTCTGTTCTATCATTATTTGCGTGGCAGGGGCTTGGCTGAGCTTCAATCTATGGCCATCCCCTTGTAAAGTATTCACAGCAAACGCTCACTTTGCTACAACCACTGCCAACAATTTTTCTTACTCTCTACCTGCACCTAAAACTAAACAAAAATTCCATGAGCAAAGTTTCTTTCGTAGAATTGCCTCCCTGTGGAGCACAACACAACAGGGCTGTTTCCGAGCTGACTATAAAATGGTCGTTTTCAAGTGCAATGTAAACAAATTCTTGTTGAACCGTCTCGTAAATAATGAATTTCTACCTAACTTCCACCATTACCATTTATCACGGTGCTCACTCATTAACACTTATCCTCGAGTCTACCATTATTTTCATGGCAGGAGCTTGAATGAGCTTCAGTTTATGCACCTCCACCCCCCCCCCATAAAACGTCAGCGACAAACACTCATCTAGCTACAACCGCCTTTTGGTCAAGATCAAAGTGTAGTATCTGTTCTTCGGATGCGGCACTTCTATTTCTTGTTCTCTTTCGGTGGAGGAGAAATCCTTCACGACTGAGACAATTTTTATTTTTGTACCTTTTCTCCACGTTAAAAAACGACCCTGGTGTCTAACTCTGTCCCGTGGGGAGGCATAGTAAATAGGTACAACCACTATCAACAATTTTCCTTACTCTCTGTCTGTGCCTGAAACTAAACGAAAATTCCATGGAGAAAGTTTCACTCCTAGAACTGTTCATCTGTGGCACGCAATATCACGGGGTTGTTTCCTAGCTGGGTGACCCACCGTTGCTCGGGATTTAAAGAGGATTAACAAATGTTCAACACTTCTAATACTTTTGTTGTCAACGAAATCAGTGAAATCGCTCATTCGTCAATCAAATCAATTGATTACGAGGTTGATTCATAGCTGAATGCAACATGATCATCTTCAAGTCCAATGTAGACAAATTCTTGTTGAGCTTAAATAATCAAATCCTAGCCAATTTTCACCATTACTGATCATCACTTAGATGTATAATCCTTATTCTTGAATAGCTTCTAGTCCTTGATAAGCAGTGACCTGCTCCCCCCATCCAAAATTTAAGGAAACTGGGGTGACAAATAGAAATGTGTGGATGTGACACTTTGTCTGCTTCTATTTAACATTATCACCTTGAATTAATAGGTAGATTGTTTTTATGGTTGTGAACCAAAGTGAAGATAACACAATCTGAGACTTCTAAAACAGTTTTCTTGACATGAGCGGTCAAAATTTGGGACATATATTTATTTATACACCTAGAGGGTCCTCTGTATTTTCATCTGGGGCATGGTGGGCTGCTTGATCAACACATCAAACATTGTTGAAAGTTTATGGCTAAAATGCTCCCCAGCCCACCCGGTTTACTTGCTAACCTGGTGGACCTCACCCTCAGATCTGTGCCCCTCATAATCCAATTTTGTTTTGATACTTCACAGCATCAAAAGCACAATGCTGAAGGCTTTCAAGGATTATTTGTTTTAAATGAGCTTTAATTACCCTAGTGATTGAAGAGGGGAGGGTGAACTAGATTTGATTCAAGGGAGGAGGAGCAGTTAAAAGGAGGGAGATGTTTTTTAAGAAATGAAAGTGTTTGCCAAAGCAAAGTTTGAAAATTGGTTAAACTAATATTTGCTGTTTTAAGGCACTGGAGACATGAAATGTTGTGGAAAGCAAAAAAAAAAAAAAAAAACCTTGAGACAAAATTCAGCTGTTGGGCATGTTTGTATCTTTAAGACCAGAACCTTGACGAGAGTGAAAAAAAATGACTTACTCTTTTAGTTTTGGACATAGACCAAGAATTGGGCTGAGAAATAATTTTGGTGAAAATGATGGTGGTAGTTCTTTTTCTTCTTTTTTCTTTTTTTTTTTTAAATCTCGTTCATTTTTAGAGTTTTTTTTTCTTCTTTCTCAGAGTCTTCTACTTCGTTTTCAGGGTCTTTTTTTTCAGTTTTTCCTCTTCTTCTTTAGTTTCCTGCCCTTTCCTCTTTTCTTTCACAGAATTTTCTTCAGTCTTCTTGCTTTCCTCTTTTCTCTTTTTTCTTCAGAATTTTCTTCAGTCTCCTTCTCTTTTTTCTTTTCCAGAATTTTCTTCAGTGAAGATAATAGTGATGGTAGTCCTTTTTCTTTTTTCTAGAATCTCATTTTTTTAGTCTTTTTATCGTCTGCATTTTCAAGGACGTATTTTTCTGTCTTTTTCCTCTTCTGTTTTCAGTATCTTCTTCAGTTTCCTTCTGTTTCCTCTTCTTTTTTAGAATTTCTTTCAGTCTTCTTCTCTCTTTTTTATTGTAGAATTTTCTTCAGTCTTCTTGTCTTTCCTTTTCTTCATATCTATTCTTCGGTTTCCTTCTTTTTCCTCTTCTTTTGCAAAATTTTCCTCAGTCTTCTTATCTTTCCTCTTTTTCTTCTTCTCATCTCTTCCTCTTCTTTTGGAGAATTTTCTTGTCTTGCCTCTTCTTCAGAATCTTATTCCTCAGTTTCCTTCTCCTTTCTCTTCTTCAGCATCTTCTGCTTCTGAATCCTCTCCTCCTCCTTTTTTTTTTTTTTAGTTTTCTTTTCCTCTTTTTAAGAATCTTCTTCTTCAGTTTCTTTGTTTCCTCTTCTTTTTCAGAATTCCTTCAGGCTTCTTCTCGTTCCTCTTTTTAGTGAAGACTTTTTTTCAGCTTCTTCTCTTTCCTCTTTTTCTTCTTCTCATTTCTCCCTTTTCTTCTTCCTCTTATTCTTCAGTTTTCTTTCTTTTTCCTCTTCTTTTGCAGAAGTCGTCTTGTCTTGCCTCTTCTTCTTCTGCTTCAAAATCTTCTCCTTCAGTTTCCTTCTCCTTCCTCTTTTCTTCAGCATCTTCCTCTTCTGAATCCTCCTCTTCTTTTCCTCTTGTCTTTACCGACACTTGATCTGCTTTCAGATATATCCTTACACACCAAAAAATGTCTCCAGCTTTCCAAAAATGCTGTCTCCGGTAATGGCCTCACTGTTGGTTTCTCATCACAGACATTTAATCTATTTTTCAAGTTCTCTTTCCCCTGCTAATTCATTCTTGCCACTAATGGCAAAAACAACACAAAGCGGAAGGGGCCTTCCGAAGGGGGTCTCCACGTATGGACAGGAATAAAAACGGTTTTCACTAGTTTTGATTTTTTGTTTTCATGAATGCTTAAAGATAGCAGTTAACACCTGTGCGACAGTCTTTACCTACACTTCATAAAAACATACACATCTCCTATTATTACACTAGAGCTGAGTCAATCAACGGTTATTTCTCTAAGGCTTTTTTCTTGTTGTCTGTATATATATATATATATATATATATATATATATATATATATATATATATATATATATATACACAGGGTGTCTATAAAGTCCGTGTGCACTTTAAAAAAGTTATAACTTTTTTTGCCCGCAGAATCTTATGCACAGTAGACTTTGGCAGCCCGAGCTTTCTTGGACTTGCAGTAAAGACTTTCTTGGACTTGCAGTAAAGGATTCTTCTATGGAAGCAACACTTTCGTCACTGACACATGGCCTTCCAGACCGTGGTTTATCATGGACAGAGCCTGTCTCTTTAAATTTTTTCATCCATTTAACAATGGTGTTCCTATGAGGCGCTTTTTTTATTGTATTCAATTCTAAACTTTTTTTGTACAGCAATAGAAGATTTCAATTCAGCCAACCAAAGGACACAGTTTACTTTTTCCTCAATCGAAGCCATGGGATCAACTTGATTCTGAAAAACAAAAGAAAATATTTTTTACTTACCTAAAAATTCTTACGAATTTTGTGGTGAAAAATTATTCAATAACTATACTTAAAACTAGATACATGAAACTTTATAACATTTTTTACAGATTATTTCTATCGCAAATATAAATAAAGTTATAAATTTTTTAAAGTGCACACGAACTTTATGGACACCCCTCTCTCTCTCTCTCTCTCTCTCTCTCTCTCTATATATATATATATATATATATATATATATATATATATATATATATATATATATATATATATAAAAGTATTTCTTCAAAACTCCACGGATTAAGGACTATCCACTTATCTAGTGTTTCCTTAACCTATCTATCTAGTGTTTCCTTTCAGATTAAATGTTTTTAACTCTTTTTTAAAGGGTTTATTAACATGTTTTATTAACTTATTTGCTCGTATATATATATATATATATATATATATATATATATATATATATATATATAGTAAGGTGATTGCTAATTTATAATTGAAATTAAAAATATGTTTCATAAGAAGGAACACAACAAAGCCAATAAATTGTACGATCGTTTCAGAAACGATGTTTTTATTGAGATAGACATTAGGCCACGGACAATAATTTTAACATATAGTTTTTTTTTTTTTTTTTGGAAACAAAGTCTCCTCATCAGCAAAAATATTGGGTGTTTTTTTTTATAAAAGACACCATAAATAAACCTAGCATTTTTTTAAGTAAGGCAGATGTATCTTCTAATGGTTCGCCTTTTGAAAATCGTAATTATTGTCAAAGCATTCATTTGGATGTTAGATGTAGCTTATAATATATATATATATATATAGTCTTTGAAGTTTTTCTTAACATTTGAAACTACACAAAAAATTACTTTTTATCATTCGTTAAAAAAAAAGAAAAAAAAAAAAAAAACACTTAGTCAGTAAGTCATTTAATCACCTGCAATCACTGCATCAACTCTCTCGAATTTACTATAATACCAATTTTTTTTAATTTTTCAAGGGATCATCAGTTGTTTACCATGAAACACTGTTTCGGGGATTTATATATATATATTAATCACACAAAATACATGTTAATATAATAAGTTCAATTTTGAAAGTGATGACAATATAATTTGGTAGCAAATTTGGGTGATAAAGTTAAAAACAAAAAATCAAATGACAATATTGAAAAATGGGTACTTATGTAGATTTTGAACCGGACATCATGTTCCGGGCTTTTCTAAGTAACAAGCAGACGAGTTTGGGATAAATATCAGAAGAAGAAAAACAAAAAAATAAAAAACTAGATGTTACCTGCATATCATGGAGACTAACGGTATTATGAATTTAGTCATCTATTACATAAATCTCATTTGTCTGTTTAAATGCATGTATGTATGTATGTATGTATGTATGTATGTATGTATGTATGTATGTATGTATGTATGTATGTAAGGTCTGGTGTGGATGTGTGTTAAAAGTACACAGATGTATTAGCATCATACTATGCTTCTCCCAGACAAATCAACCCCACGTGCACGTCATGAACACTGCCACGCAGACTGGGCTCTGATGAACGGTGAGTGTTCTGCGCCATATAACTAGACCTTCACTGCCTTGTGGGCCAAGGTTCTTTTAACCAAAAGCTAAGGATGAAGTAACCCTGACAGAAACCTCCAGAGGAGCTTAGGCCCTGTAAGCTGCGGCATATATGACCCACCGGCGTGTGGAATATGCTCTGCTACCCAACAACCTAAGTCCTAGTCATGGATCAAATGGCATGGTGGGTGGAGAGGGCTCTGTAAGCCGTGGTGAAGGCAACCTCTCTAGGTGAAGGAAAACACTGATATAAAACCTGTGGTGACTGCTGCATCCAATGATGTTGACTTGCTCTTGTTCAATGTGGCAGTTGTTCAGAGAGTGGGATTGTCTCGATGCAAAGTCTTTCCTCACTATAAAAACCTTTAAGCACAGGCATTACTTGATATGCAATGGAATACACATTTTGCCATCAGTGTGTATCTCGATAATAAAAAGGCTGGCTGTAGCCTAAAACGGCAAATGAACACTCAATGAGGACTGATGTGGATATGGGTGTCAATGGAAATAAAGGCTCTGGAACATCCAAGGTCTGGTCCAGCAAGTGTTCAGGGCACCACAGCCTGGACCCGATCATCAGAAGATGTGCAGGACTGTAGAAGGTTCATAGAAGTGACCGTCCGGCACGTGCTGCTAGTGGCACTCATGTCTGCCTCATTTGAGGCAGAGATGTATTAAGTAATACTGCCATCACTATCATCATTATGTATGTATGTATGCCTAAAACTTTCTACAAAGGCGACGGATTTTCATGAGATCGGTATCATTTTGAAGCTCGACCCTTTGGCTGACAAATATCGAAAAATTGACTAAAAACATTAAATGCATAATATAAGGAAGAGTCACTTTTTTCGCCGATATTTTCGGAAGTCATCCCCTCTTTTCAATTGACTAGCCTTAATTTAAACCTTTGCCACTTCCGGTTTGGCGATGGACACAATGACAAAGATGTCATTTTTTTTTTTTCACGTTCTTTCCCTCCTTCACGGTACGAGTTCGAGCCTGCCTGCCTGCGTGCCTACTACCACTTTTTTTTTTTTTTTTTTTGCTCAACACACATCTCCAAACACCCGGACAACGCCAGGCTAGTTTTAGATAAACAATTGCAGATGCCCAAAGTAGATTTCTTTGTCAAAATAAGAAATTAATCAGATCCGCAAACGAATTGCACCTCCAGCCACATTTGTTGTTTACAGGGCCTCTCTTTGCAATGATGTATCTAATGCCTCATGTATTTCCAGACAAGAGTCACTCAAACAACAACTTTTGTTATGTAATGTAACAGAGCCACTGACACTGGGTTAGCAGCAGTAACAGCCATATGCAAATAACCAAGCTGACTGCACGATATGACAACAGGGATAAAACGTTATCAGAGATGTATTCAAGAGGTATTCTAGGCGTAGATGATTGGAGTTGTAGATGGTTCAAGACATGTTTGAGACATAAGAGACTGAAAATAGACATGTTAAGTGGAATTTTTTTCGGAGATCTTCAGTTCAAAACGGATACGTACAATATAATCCTTTTTCGATATTTTCATTTTTTAATGTCTTGATTAAACTGTACAAGTACCTCAATTTCATTATTACATTTCTTATGATTTTCTTTTCTGTTTGCAAAACAAAAAGAAAAAACTAATACTAAATTTTTTTTTTTACAAATAAGAACGTCATTAAAGTTGAACTACCTTTTAATTAGCATAGCGGGAAGATATGGTATGATTTTAACTTTATTTAGATATCACTCAAAAAAAATAATTAGGTAATAAAGTTTTTTTTAAAAGATCAACGCCATTAACACTAAAGATGCACTCCATGTCAGTCAAACGTTGTTCAGCAAAAAAGAAATGAAGTATAAAATTGAGATTCAAAAGTTTTTATCACTTTTTTATTCAGTTTCTTTTCTAAAATATCCACTTTCAAGTTTTCACTTTCAATCAATAAATCAAAGTCTAAATCTATTCCTTTTAGATCTTAACTTCACATAATCCATAACATTGTTTTAAACATTCAATTCAAAATTACTCTAAAAATCTAATAGAATTCACTTCAAACACCAGTGCAGTGTGTCAACATGATTTCTTGATGTTTTGTGGTCCGCGAGTGGCAGGAAAAGATGTTTCCTAAACATGGCCGAACAAAGACAGAGTACCATGTGTTCTACAAGGCAGATTCTAAAACAAATTGGAGTACGAGAAGATTTTTGAAGAGACAAGGCATTATTCTAGAAGTACCTGTAAATAAATGTCTGCTGTTTCAATTGAAAAGTGAGTTGAATTCTTTCCTTGCCTTCATTTCCTTGAGATTGTCTGCATACAATGTGTACGTCTCGAGTGTTGATATGTAACAACTACATTACAGTGACATAAAGGCTTATGTCATCAACCTTAATCTATACATTAATACGATAGCGTGTGTGTTATTTTCTGTGTCATGCTTACATCCGAGTCGTTTAATTGTTATGGACTTACATCTCTTGTAATAAATAATTTTGCTAAGAATTCTTCATAAGTTTCGGTTTCAGTTTCGATTATAGCTGATGGCACTCAAGTCATATGGATATATTTCTTTTTTGGAAATCGCAACTTTATAATATATATAAAAAAGTACATAGAACATTAACTCTATAATAATATATACAAAATCTGCAGGAATTAAAATATCATATTTAAGCGTACTTTGACCCAGGCGTCCATGCTAGCTTGGATAAATACTTTTGCAGTTTTAACAAAAGAGCTACAATAATATCAGAGCATCTCTATTTACGCTGAACATCTACAGAATGCCAACATCAATATATTACATATGAATGAGTTTGTTGTGGAACTTCCACAGGTCCCACTAGTGTTTATAATTAGCTTATCTATTATATTTCTCTTAGTCTGTCTATTTGTTTGCGTTTTTCTTGTAAACTACTGGTTTGATCTGGCAGAAATTTTATATGGGCCTTTGTTATAATATGATGCAGTGACATAAATATTATGATATCAGTTTCATGCACAGTTAAGGATTAAAAGGGATTAGTAAAGATTAATCATCACAATACAACATTCACTTTAGGAAATTATTGGACCAATTTGGCTGAAATTTTGTATGGATTTTTGTTATAAGATGCAGCGAACTAAGCATTATGGTATGCATTTGATGCACAGTTAGGATTAGCATTCAATGCAAAAGTGAGCACAAATTCAACCATATTCAACCATCAATTTGGTATAAGGCACGCATTCTAAGTCAATGTGCTATAACTTTTGCCGTATAATATAATGTAAGCCAACTAGGTCTGAAAATTAAGCTGAGTCCAATGAGCCTATGGAGCCATCGAAATGTAGTTATAAATGTTTTAGATTGACAGCATCTGATAATGTAGATTTCATTGTGAGACATAATAGAAAAACGTTTAGATAATTTATTTGATAAAAGTGTCTTGAGACAGATGAGTAATATTCCATTTGGATAGCTTGTTTTGTTACCTAACATTGTGCCTCCCTCCCTGCTTGAAGTGACACAAAAATCTTACCCGGAACTCACTGAAACTAGTCATCCACTCCCAACCTACCAGTAATGCCACTGCAATTTTTGTGTACCTAGGTTTCACTTCCATACACCATCACACTGCATACATATTTCTTATAGACTCTTTGGAAACACTCTGCTGGTTAGTAATGACAGAAGTTCCCTGAACTTATTCCCTCCACTCCTAACTCGGTACTCATGCAGATATTAATCCAGAATTCACTTGGCTTTCCCCAGAACATGACATCAACAGCTTGGGTTTTGGGTTTCAATTGTATCTCCATCTCTTTCATGTGCACTTCTTGCGTACCCAGGTTTCAATTCCATTCATCATCACACTGCATACACATTTCTGAAGTTTGTTTCAGTGGAGGTTTGGTTAGTGCTCTCTCACTATGTAGTTCCAGTTGAGGCCGACACTACATTGGGGCTGGGAGTAGTTAACTACAATTTTGCAGTTTCAGTTTTCTTGATTCGATATAAGGTTTCCCTATGTTTTTGGTTTTACTTCTGTAAGTGTGTAAGCCTGTGGTGGTAGTTTTATAACACTACCGCCACTCAATCACTTTGGTCAGCTCAAATGCTATTTGGGTACGACTTTAAAAACCTGGGAAAATAATTTTATATGTTAGATAAGTAAGGAGAGTAAAAAATGGATCTTCTGGCAGCAGTGTAATTCCTGCTTTCCTTATTTGACCTTAATCTATATCCGATGGTGAGACCCCAGTTTGTGGGCTTTGGGGAGTGTGGAGCCACCCCTTAATTGGCATTGCTCCCAGGTCCACTCTGACTCAGTGTGGTAGTACCTGTTAGGGTTTTAACTATGGGTTAAATAGAAACCGACTTGAAAAAAAAAAACAAATATATTCTATTAAAAAATTTCTCTTCCGAATCACTAGATTCGGCATTAAATAACCTGAAAAGGGTTGATATGCCGTAAAACAAAAACAACAAACCATTTTATCAATGTCAAGATGACGCTATCCAAAAAGTTTTCGGAGTACATAAAACTCTTCAGATCTACATGGTTTGTCTAATATATATATATATATATATATATATATATATATATATAAATATATATATATATATATATATATATATATATATATATATATATATATATATATATATAATGTGTGTGTGTAGGTAAAGAGGTCATGGGTCATGAAAGGTTGAAAAACACTGATACAATCACTGATTCGTAACACAAGTAGTCTATTCTATCTTAATGGATGACATCGTTTTGTTACTTCAGCATTTATGACGTCTTAAAGAAGCTCTAGCTGATGCTTTCAACCTGTTAAAGTGGATGACATCATCCATTGTGCACAGAGACAAACAAGATCCAAAAAAATTAGTTTTAGCAGTAAATATGAATAATTACCTAAACTCAAACAAAAATATCTTTAACAAACAAATAGAAACCGACTTGAAAACAATAAATATATTCTATTAAAAACGTTTTTCTTTAAAAGTCTTGGGATTCGGCATTAAATAACCTGAAAAGGGTTGATATGCCGTAAAACAAAAACAACCAACCTTTCCTTATTTTTGTCCTTTAGTCCTCACATTCCAAGGGTGCTGTTTCTGACAAAGAGGGAAGAATTACTGTTTTCTGTGACAGAATCTATTCCACATAACACTTATCGTTGGGAAGTTTTTCACCTTGAAGCATTATTACTATTTTTTTTTTTTTTTTAGCTTCTTACATTAAGTGGCTTCATGCCTCGTCGGAAGCGATTTCCATTAAAGAAAAAAGAGATGATCTGCAATTTCATGTATAAAATAGTTCCTGAGTATTAAATGAGGATTATTATTTTTTTTTTTTGTTAACTTTTCGGATTTCCCCGTTGCCAATCTTTCACGGAGAAAGCATTACAAAAATCTGAATACAATCACATGTAATTTAAAGCCACATTCGATGTGAGGTTCCTTTATCTTTTTGTTTTACTTCTGTTGCAGTTTCAGTTAATGTTTATATTTCATGCGTATTAATTCGAGCGTTTTCTTTAACATTCCTGTTGTTTTCATTATTGTAATCCATTGTATCTTCTCAGTCTTTCCCCCTGATTCCAATTTCTCCCATTCTCTTTCAGGATTGTTTCTAGTGTTCGAACGAGTATTGCTGTAATCTTAACTTTCTTCATCTTCCATATCCCTTCAGCTCTCTGGTCAGTTCCGTGTATTTGTTTTGCTTCTTCGTCTCTTGGGCACTTCTTGTGTATCCAGGTTTCAGTTCCATACATCTTCACACTGCATACACATTTTTGATGTTAACACTCTGCTGGTTAGTAATGACAGAAGTTCCCTGAACTTATTCCATTGACTCCTAACTCTTGCTATCATGCTGTAACGTTGTAGACCTAACACGTTGTAGCAGTCTGCGTCACAAGGAGCATAAGCCAAGTAATAACTTTCATCGACACAGGAAATTTGGAATTTAATTCAATCATTTTAGTTAAAAAAAAAATCCTTCAATTTTGAGTTAGGAAATGGTGGGGGGAGGGGCTGCCTTGATAGAGTTCAAAACCAGTTTTGAAACCTAGTAGGTGATACATTTTTTCTTCCCTGCAACCTCTTCCTGACAGAAGAGACATTGCGAGCTTGTCTCTGCTCTATCATTATTTTCATCAATAGTGCTCGTCTGAGCTCTAATCTATGGTTCCCCTCTTGTTAAACTTTCACAACAAACACCTGCCTAGCTACAACTACTATCAACATTTTCCCCCCACTTTCTATCTGTGCCTAAACACAGATTCCACGAACAAAACTTTTTTCTTAGAACTCCCCACTTGCAAAACATTGTTCCATTGGCTTGCTTCCTTCAATTCCAATGTAAACAAATTTTTGCTGAGTCATCCCCTTAAATAATCAAATTGTACCCAACTTATACCATTAACGATTACTGCGCTACCACCTTACATTCATTAACCCTTAATCAAGGCCCAAAGACCACTCGAGGATAAGTAGTGACTCCCTTGTAAAAAAAAAAAAAAAAAAGAAAATTCCTTGAAGGCTTCAGCCAGAATAAGAATGAACCGATCTGGTGTGAGTCATCGACTCTGAGTGGAGAGGAACACACAGACATAAAAAGGATGGGACAGTTCCACATGACTGAACAAGAGATATCAGACAAAGGTGACGACAATAAGATCCTGGCTCAATAAGTGTTATTGAGCCAGGGATCAAAAAGTATTGCAAAGAACAGTTGAGCCGGAATCTTTTAAGGTGGAGTCATAGCGAGGACAAGAGTTGCAGGATCTCAGAGAACTGAAAGAAAGGAACAGAAATACTGGTAAAATGAGAATCCTAATAAATTCAATCAATAATCTCCTTTGAGGAACTTGATAATTTTTTTTATTGTTGTTGTTGTTGTTGTTGTTGTTGATCCCGCTTTTCTTTTCTTTCTTTTTTTATAGAATCTTATTTCCTTTCCAAGAAACGGAGCTATATTTTTTTTTCACTCCTCATCTAGCTTTTCACACTCGAGCGATTCCAACCGAAATTTGTACACAGAAATAATCTCGTAGAAAATGTTTTCCTATGCTGACAATGCCGCGATAGGCTCCATGTAGGACTTCTGCCCATGTGAACAGTGACAGTGTTTGGGTTGCCATCGCAGAGGAAACAGACAGGCAGCCATCCATTTGCAGACTTTTTCCTTACAATGATGCAACGGCCCCCCTCCTCCCTCTCCCCTTTTTTATTTTACTTCCCTGCGGTCGGGTCCTCTTTTTTTTTTTTTTTCTTTTTAACTTTCTTTTTTTTTTCTTTTTTTTTTTTGTTATCCGACCGGCACTGTAAGGGTATTAGTTAAAGGGTCAATGTTTCTTTTATCTCATTCAATGTGACCCTCCCTCGCCGTCAAACATTCTAACCCTCTGATTAAGTGAGATTATAGCTGAGAGTAAAAATCGGAAAAGAAAAGAAAAAATAAAAACTAATAAAGGTTAGTACAATTAAAACTGACTTGCATATAAAAAAAAAACATTGTCATCATCATCGTTATCATTATGATGATGATGATCATCATCATCATCGTTATCATTATGATGATGATGATGATGATCATCATCATCAGCATCAGCAGCAGCACCGGTTGCTAAGCTACAGATCCTCACAAAACGAAAATGACGAATAATGGAATAATACATATATATATGTGACCCCCCCCCCCCGCCCCGAAATATAAATAATTTTAAATTTGGGCATATGCAATTAAAAATTAGTATTTTTGGTTGGGGGCGGGGGGGGGGAATATTGTAGTAAATTTTTATTTTTCAAGAGTATATTTATTTTATTAATTTACAAATGCACACATATATATATATATATATATATATACACACAAAGTGGAACCATAAAACTGTCGCCTGAGAAAAGATGACATGATTCCATTTCCGTTTGATGAAAACCAGTCTTCTTGTTTGTTGCAGACCATCTACTAGTTGGCCAGTTGTGTACAAATCCAAAGAATGATAGGAGCCTTCTATCATGTCTGAAAGTGACACAATGTTCAACGAGCGAGATCGGAGATGCGCCGCTGTACAACTCATGCTCTCTACCGATCCCAGTTATGACAACGGGACCATTGCCAGCAGCCTCAAAATGCAAATCTAAATAACAGGGACGTGTCCAGGGTGATGAAAACAAAGTTTCCAGCCACAGTTATGGTCTTTGGTGTGGTTTCAAGTAAAGGCCACATCATGCCACCTCTATGTCGGTTCGAAAGTCAACACCAAAGTGTACCTAGATGTGCTGAAGAGTGTGGTGATCCCATGGTGCAATGAGGTAGCGGCTAGCAGACCCTGGGTGTGGCAGTAGGACTTGGCGCTAACCCATAAGTCCAAAGAAACCCAGGCTTGGCTTCAGAAAGAATGCTACAACTTTGTACCCTTCTCTTACTGGCCTTCTTCCTCGCTCAACCTAAACCCGCTGGACTACTTCCTCCATCGAGAACATCACCAACATAACCTCCCACAACACCAAAGCATACCTGATCGCCACCATCTGTCGAGTATACACAAAGCTCCAGCCGG
>NC_136498.1:108187922-108190422 GCF_053919585.1 Euprymna scolopes
ACTGTCTCTTTTCAAACATGTTACACATTGAAATTAATCTATGGGTGCTGGTTCAACAGCATTAATTAACACTAGCAGAATCCGTGGAAGATTATTCTGAACCGTTACAAAGGCTGTGCAACGTTACAACACATTACACATCCATCATATCATTCTCATATCATTTCTCGTCATGCAACACATGTCCTCAACCTTCAATTGTAAATAATTATTGTGGTTTAGTAATAAAGAAGATTGTTGTGGCTATTGTTGCTTTTTATGTTGGTGGGTGGAAGTTGGGAAGAGAATTACGGCTATTCGTGGTAAAGAGGTATGAAACAAACAGAAGGAGGCAACAATCGGACATATATATTCTACATTCAACTCAAGAACTCTGATCCATTCTTTCAAGATGATCCTACCAATAAAATATCCTGTTTTGTATGCATCTCTATGTATTAGATTTAATCTTCCTCTGAGGTCATCGGATCAAAGCTTGTCTTCAAGACTCACATTGCACGTCAATCATAGCATTTCTCTTCATGCAACGCATGTCCTCAACCGTCACGTAATTGTAGATAATATAGAAGAACATTGTTGTACCTATTTACTATGCCTCCCCACGGGACAGAGTTAGACACCAGGGTCGTTTTTTAACGTGGAGAAAAGGTACAAAAATAAAAATTGTCTCAGTCGTGAAGGATTTCTCCTCCACCAAAAGAGAACAAGAAATAGAAGTGCAGCATCTGGAGAACAGATACTACACTTTGATCTTGTCCCGAAGATTGTTGTAGCTATTGTTGCTGTGACTTGATGCTTTTTTGATTTTTTTTTTTTTTGTGGTGGTGGTGGTGGTGGCGGTAGTGGGTGATAGTTGGAAAGAGAAAAAAATGGTATTGTCAGAAAATGACGACGGAAGGCAATCAAGGTCTCTAATCCAATCCCCCAAATTGGTTCGTTTACCTCCCGCCAATACTTTACTAACAACGATGACATATAATGGGAACTTAGCGAAATTAATTATGGCCTTGTGAAAAGCAAGAAAAAAAAAAAAAAAAAGGAGAACCTCCTCCTCCTCCTCCTCCTCCTCCTCCGCACATCCATGAACTTATTATCACCTTCAACCTTACAGCTGGGTCTCACGAAGGGGAAACCAATACAAATGGAATGTCGCCATGAACTTCACAAACAATTCCAGAGAAATACAATAAAAGAAAAGAAAAAAAAAGGAGAGGATGCCAGGGAGTAAAAAAGGGAGAGAGAGAGAAAAAAAAAGGAGGGAATGCTAGAGAATAAAACAAAAGCAGAAAATTGGTGCGGAAGAAAGGGGAGAGAGGGGCCTCGCCAAGACTAAATCGCCCGAAATGACCATTCATTCAAGCAAAAGATTTAATTTAGAAAGAAGTGAGTTAATAAACTTTAAAGCAACAATGGGGAAATATAATGAATTATTACGTCGTTAAGCGGGTATTGTTTTAAGGAAGGCGCCGCCAATGATCCATAAACGAAATGTTTTGAGAAATATAATTATTTGTCAAATTAGAGATGTCGTTAACGAAAGCACAACACACATATCTATCATGATACCAAAACGGAGTTAATCAACGTTTGTTTCTCTGTGGCTTTTTTCCTATATAATTTAATCACACAAAATATATACAAGTTGATGTACCCGGCGATGCCAGGTTGTATATGATATATTTGAATATTTTGTCCTCGTACATTATAGTAAAATAGATTAAACAAAACATAAATTTATAATGGTGAATACATTTTTTTTTTTTTTTTTTTTTTTTTTTTGTGAAAATCAGATTCACTGAAATTAACTATTCTACTATTCTACTGTAAGCGAAGTGTCGTTTTAAAAATAATGGGCAACAGAATTGAGAATTTGACCTCTGTCGTTCAAGATTTCCTTAAAAATATGAACTTTATTCGTCTTCGGTCGTGATGGATTTCATTAATTCATTCATTCATTAAATGAATTTTGAACTTTGTTACGAAAACTGCAAAATGTGAAGAAAGGACTTTTACTCAAAATCTAATGATTATTTTTAATTTATTAGTTATGAAAAAGTGTATTTTGTATGAAAATAAACGTCTATTTTGTGTTATAATTGTGTTGAATGCCGTAAATGTTTCAGGGATTTTTTCTAAACAAAACAAAAAAAAAAAAACAACGCAGAACCACGAACAGGCATGTGAAAATTTGTAAGGAAATTTTTATCAGAAAAATACAAAATTATAAAAACGCAAGCATTCGGAAAATTTACATTTTTTTTTTTTTTGTTTGAAATTAATATTTGTTTTTCTAATCAATAAATAAGTAACATATCTATATAAATAAATAACATCTATAAATATAAAAGCGAAAATGTATGTATGTATGTGTGTTCGCTTTTTCTGTGTGTCTACAAAAGGCTTCTTTCAGAGAAGCGGTCGCTCGCTAAACAACTTTTTAAAACTTTTTATATCACATACAAATCGTAATATCTCACAGTTATCAACGAAGCTCGCCTGT
>NC_136498.1:108197922-108232922 GCF_053919585.1 Euprymna scolopes
AAAGAAGAAACCCACAGAAACAAAATTGGGGTCAGCGTTTGTTGTCGAGCAGAGTAGCCCACGGCCCCACAGTTTCAAAGGTTGCTGATTTTAATGATACCACTCCCGTCTTCGTGGCTCTTCAACGTTTTAGTTTTCGAGTTTGAGGAGGTCTTATTCTTGGAATATCACTCGTAGTTTGAAAGGAGCTACACAACCCGACCAGAAGATAAACCGAAGGAGAAGACCATGGAACAACATTGGGGTTGGCGTTTGTTGTCGAACGAGAGGACACATGTGTATCACAGTTTCAAAGAAGCTGTACTATCCGAATTCTCTCTATTTGATAATAGGGTACTTATGCACTTATATTACCGTGCTATTTATTTTTAAATTGTATTTTCAAGTTAAATTCAAGTTTTACAATCTTTTTTTTTTCATGAAATTGTTAGGTGAAAGTACAGAATAATTACAACACACTCTTCCCATGTTAAGAATTTTTTTTTTTAAATAATAAGATTATTTCAACGCTAACATAAATGCATAAGCACCGATAATAGTTTTATAAGGCAACTAACGGGGGGGGGCGCCTTGTCCGGTCATAAAATATGTTTAAATATATTTTAATTCATACAGAAATCGTACTTATTACAGAGCCAATTCTCTATAGAATATTATATTTTACAAAAGTTTAAAAAAAAAATAAAAAAAAAAAAATTGTGTGCCATTAGCTAGAATCGAAACCAAAACATTAAGCGCTCCAGCCACGTTCCCTACTGTTTGAGCAAAAATTTGCACCGATGATATAGATTTATTTAAAGCAGAATATTCTATAGAATTTTGATTGGAAAAACTTAATATCGACGACAACGTTTTTAAGGCTTTGTAAAAGACTTAATCATCGGTATAGAAATGTTGAAAGGACTCTTTTGAATTATTCATACAATCCAAGTTAGAAGACGAATCAATCTATGGGGGGTTTTCTTTCCTAACAAAACAAGAATGCTGAACAAAATCTAGGAATAACAAATAAATTATGGGTAAAAAAAAAAATAAATAAACGAAATGAAAAACAAGTGTTATTGTTATATCGTCTTCTTTCGAAGATGATGACGTATTTATATGTGAATATACTAGCTTCTTTATTACATGACAGAGAAAGAGCTACCTTATTTCCACATGACAGAGAAAGAGCTTACCTTATTTCCACATGACAGAGAAAGAACTTACCTTATTTCCACATGACAGAGAAAGAGTTACCTTAATTCCACATGACAGAGAAAGAGCTACCTTATTTCCATATGACAGAGAAAGAGCTACCTCAATTCCACATGACAAAGAAAGAGTTACCTTATTTCCACATGACAGAGAAAGAGCTACCTTATTTCCACATGACAAAGAAAGAGCTACCTTATTTCCACATGACAGAGAAAGAGCTACCTTATTTCCACATGACAGCGAAAGAGCTACCTTAATTCCACATGACAAAGAAAGAGTTACCTTATTTCCACATGACAGAAAAAGAGCTACCTTATTTCCACATGACAGAGAAAGAGCTACCTTAATTCCACATGACAGCAGAGAAAGAGCTACCTTATTACTATATGACAGAAAGCGCTACAAAACAAGATTTAAGAAAGAATGCTGAAAAAAAATGTAAAACAAATGTTATTGTTGTATTGTCTTTTTTTGAAGATGATGACGTATTTATATGTAAATATGCGAAATTTTAAAATCACACTTTTGTGGAGGTAAAAATTCTAAATCTACTTCTTACATAGAGACAAACATTGGTTAAGATATAACCATTATTGTTGTGGTAAAAATTCTTAATATAGTTCTTATACAGAGACAAACATTGGTTAAAATATAACCATTATTGTTGTGGTAAAAATTCTCAATATACTTCTCACACAGGTTAAAATTTAACCACTTATGTGGGGATAAAAATTCACAAAATATCTTTTA
The DNA here is from genome assembly GCF_053919585.1 of Euprymna scolopes. Lineage (NCBI taxonomy): Eukaryota > Metazoa > Mollusca > Cephalopoda > Sepiida > Sepiolidae > Euprymna > Euprymna scolopes. The sequence goes on from NC_136498.1 coordinate 108,199,870, forward strand.
TTTTGTACCACGAAGACAAATATTGGTTAAAACAATTACTTTTGTGAAGAAAGAAACAATAGGAGCGTTGAGCAAGTAAGCCAATTTTACTACACCTCCTCCATCCTCTTCGGCCACCTCTTCTTGCTGACAGCTAATGTTGCAAAGATTGTGGAGAAACGGAGCTAAACTGTTTTGTGTTACCTGACACCATAGACAACGCCATATATGATATCAAAAAGGATCAAAAGAAAATTGAAAAACAGGACATTTTTTTATGAATGCAAACTTTTTTTTTCAAAACTAGCATCTGTATATATGATTTTAGTTTTCACATACACACACATAACATCAACCTGAGAGAACAGTTGGAAATGATTTATATACCATACATTACATTTAATCCCTACAGCCACCTACCTTGAAAATGCTGCTGTGAAACCTGACATAGTTATAGGGAGTAAGTCAGAGAGAGTTGCAACCTTGGTTGAAGTGAGTGTCCCTAATGATGGAGGTTTGAACAGAGCTGAAAGGGAGAAACAGACCAAATATTAAGGTCTTATGTATGATATGAAAAGAAACTGGAATCTTAGGGAGGTATCAATCATACCAGTTATTATAGGTGCCACAGGGCTTATGAAGAAGAACCTGAAGTCCTACCTAACTAATATTCCTGGTGAACAAAGTGCAAGAGAAATCCAGACAATTGCACTTAAGGAAAAAAACGAGGATACTAAAAAGAGCTCTCGGTTGGTTTCAATAAAAAGCAGGGGAATGTTGGCGGCTGGTTTGGCTGCCCCATACCCAGCATTACAATCTTCAAAGGAAGAAAATGAAAAAAAAAAGAGAGAGAGAGAACTTTAATGCTTACTAGACACTTTCCTGGAGTTTCTAAGGTCGCTCTGTACAGTGGTTTGTCAGAAAAACCTGGCATGAGGATACTTTTTCCCTAGAAGTAAACCCTGACCAAATATTCAAAATCACATAGTATTCGGCCAAAATAAGATCTTCTTTCCATGACTAACTTACATTAGCTTTTACAAGGAATGGTGCGTCTTCTCTATGTGATGTTACCTCAAGAAACAACACGAAGCTGGATACTCCACTAGACTAGATAAATTCTTGTCCTGGAATCCAGTAAGACGAGGAGACCAAAATGAAAGATATACTACAACATTTGAAAATGGTTAATTTGGGAGGAGGAAAATTATGTTCTCAATTTCTTTACTAACTCTGTGTTTGAGAGATAAAGAACTTTAATGGAACATTCGAATAACTATGTATCTCATCTAGAGTTCAAGTCTAGCCTACTACATAATTCAGGTTATTATCTTTTCAATGAGCCTTCGTTTGTTAAATTCTGATCAATAGTAGCTGAGATTTCGAACTTATGAAATTCACCAAAAAGGGTGGTATTTTTTTTTTGTTTACTTACCTCCCCATGACGGCAGAGTTAGAAACGACGTCAGTTTTTAATGTGGGGGGAAACCAACTGCCAAAAAAGGGGTACTCTGATTAGTAACAAAAATAAAAAATTTATCAGCCATCAAGGATTTCTCCTCCATTAACCGAGACCAAAAAAGTGTAGGGCAGCATCTTAAGAACAGATACTGCACTTTCATCCTGGTCCGAAGGCCAATGATTCTTTGACGGGTACAAAATTTATATATCACAATCATGAAGGGATGACTTAAATTCGTGATTAAAAACGTTTAAAATAAAGTCAACATTTAATAGAAAGTCAACAGAGTGAAGAAAAGAGAAATAAAAAAATGAGAGAGCCAGCTGACCGGTTTCGCCCTCGATTTATCAAATCTGTATCCAGAGATGTGTTTTGGAGAGAAGAAAAAACGAATGAGAATCGAAATTATGTACAAATAAAATCATGTTGCGTAACGTTATGCATGGGGGGAGGGGGAGAAAGCGATTAAAATGAAGCACCGTTATATTACACGAAGATCCTAGAGACTAATCACACTCAAACCCAAGAGACATTCGTTCTGTTTACAGAGAGAAGGCCTTCTCAAACGAACGTGAACAGTTTCCAAGATCTTTAAATGAAATAATAAGTGAGCACGACTCAGGATTGTAAAAGAATCCGTGCTAAAGTTCGCTGCACAAGACGGATTTTTTTTTATAAGATGGTCAGTGATTGAAGACCCGTATGTATTGGCAATTATGTCTGTTGTTTGGTATGTCCCATTTCTGATTTTGATAGGTACGTTTTGTTGGGCTCTTCCATCCAATCTTAATGTTACTCGACCCACATAGTTGGCACAGCAACTACATTCAAAATTATAAATTATATTATTATTATGATGGGTGTACCATTATATTATCATTATGATCATAATCATAATTACATAATAATGATGATGATGATGATGATGATGATGATGATGATGATGAAACATTTTTTTTTTTCGAGAGGATGGCATTAACGTTCTCGTAGGGAACACAACACGCACATTTGAAGCAAAATAACAATTTTGTACTGTTGAGCTGATTTGCTTTGCGAATTTCTCACTTACTGTCTCCAGCCACGGTAAACGCAGATATATTGGAAATTTATTAACCGTTTGCATTTTAGTTACAGAGAACTCCGTTATTTTCAACACATACGGGTCTTCAATTACTGACCATCTTATAAAAAACTCGCCATGTGCAGCGAACTTTGGCACAAACTCTTTTTCAATCCTGAGTCGTGCTCACTCATTATTTCATTTAAAGATCTTGAAAACTGTTCACGTTCAGTTGAGAAGGCCTTCCCTCTGCAAGCAGAAGGTATGTCTCTTGGGTTTGAGCGTGATTAGTCTCAAGGATCTTCGAGTAATCTAACCTTGCTATATTTCAATCGCTTTCCTCCTAATTTTTCCCCCCATACATAACGTAACGTGATTTTATTTGTACATAATTTCGATTCCTATTCGTTTTTTTTTTCCCTCCAAAACAAATCCCTCGATACAGATGTGAAAAAACGAGGGCGAAACCGGTCAGCTGACTCTCCTATTTTTTTTTCCTTCTCTTCTCTTCATCTCGTTGACTTTATTTTAAACGTTTTTAATCATGAATTTAAATCTTCCCTTCATGATTGCAAGATTTTATATATATATACATACATACATATATATATATATATATATGTAAAGTGAAATTGTGTGTGTGTGTACATTTCCCTACCAAACTACTCTGTCAATTTTCAGTCTACAGACTCGAGATTTGACACAAAGAGTACTGAGATTTAGGAAAATCTTTTTAATCGGTTTTCGGCCAGAAATTTGGCTGTCAAGGAATCAAAGTTGAACAATTTAACTTTTGAAAACTCTACCAAATTCCTCCGCCAATTTTGGGTCTAAACACTTGAAATTTTAGATATATGTTACTTGGACATGGATCAATTTTTTTTTAATTTGATTAATTTGATGCTAAGGGGTCAAAACTAGGGTCAAAGTTTAAAAAAAAAATTGACCTCCACAGTCTCTACCAAATTACTCAACCAATTCTTTTTCTAAACATATGAAATTTTACGTAAAGTGTATTCAGATATGGGGCAAGCTTTTTAATCGGTTTTTGGCTGAAAATTTGACTGCCAAAGAGTCAAAATTCAAAAGATTTGACCTTTGTTGTCTCTAGCAAAATATTAACCCAATTTTGGTTCTAAATATTTGAAATTTTACATAAATGGTATTCAGACATGCAGTCAGCTTTTTAATCAGTTTATGGGCGAAATTTTGGTTGGCAAGAGGTTGAAGTTGAAAGAGTTGATATTTGAAGACTCTACCAAACTCCTCTGCCAATTTTGGATATAAACACTTGAAATTTTAGATGTAGGTTACCTGGACATGAGTCAAACTTTTTAATATATATATATATATATATATATATATATATATATATATATGCACATAAAATATGAACAGTACATAGGGCCTGAGCAAAGTCGGACTGAACTGCTATTATATATATATATATATATATATATATATATATATATATATATATAAGAGTAGGTAGTAGTTTGCTTGAAGCATTGTTGGTAAAGAAATATATATATATATATATATTTTTTTTAAAGCCAAAAACAATGCGGAGGAAGACCGGAAAAGATGAAGCAAAAAAGAAAAACAAACAGCTGTAGACGAGTATGGTTGAGTAGAGGAGTGTCTAACCTTTATTTGACTATCATTCTTCACTTCAATGTATAATTATTTATGACCAAGTTGCTGGTATGTCCGGTGTATGTAAAGTCCGTGGGTGGTGTGGAACTTTGATTAATTTCGAGAGAAAGGTACCTCTCTTTTTCAAAATAGAAGACAAAAGTGGAGTAAGAATGATAGTCAAATAAAGGTTAGACACTCCTCTACTCAACCATACTCGTCTACATCTGTTTGTTTTTCTTTTTTACTTCATCTTTTCCGGTCTTCTTCCGCATTGTTTTTGGCTTCAAAAAAAAAAAAAATATATATATATATATATATATATATATATATATATATATATATATATATATATATATATATATATATATATATGAGAGAGAGAGAGAGGGAAATAAAAAGGAAGAAACCCAGGTTTCGTCTTAATTGCGAGACTTCCTCTGGATGAATTAAATTAAGAAAACTAAACATCAGTACAAATATTTGATATATATTTTTCATGTAATGAAATGTATGACCCTGTTCTATTTAAGAAACGGAAAAAGTCGTTAAAAATTTTAAAAATGGGGTGGCATAACGTTGTGAAAGAGAGTAAGATTTTTTTATAACCTTATATATATACATATATATATATATACATATACATATATATATATATACATATATATATATATATATATATATATATATATATATATATATATATATATATATATATATATATATATATATATATGGTGGCTTCCTTCAGTCTTGACAGACTATGGATACCCACTTTAAAGTTGCTTGCGCATTAAATTTTTGTGGCAAGAGTTGCGCAATCCCCAACCACATCTCTCCAGAGTCGACATTATTGAATATCAGTGGCACATAGAGGTTCAGGATTACTGGAAACAATGTCGAGATAAGCGGAGAGCACTTATAGCGCCTAACAATCCCGAATGGTCACCCATCTGGAACTAGCCAGGCTCAACGTTGCTTAACTTTGGTGATCTGATGAGAACCGGTGTGTCAACGTAATTATGCTGTACATAACGTCGTGTGTGTGTGTGTGTGCGTGTGTGTGCGTGTGTTTTACTAGGTCTGCAATGTAGTCTTCTTCAGTCCCAACTCTAAAGTAAGTTTCTTTATATTTATTTATTCATGTCTGATTCCACGATGGGCCACCCACACTAAATCTATCTGTGGTAGAGATTTCATATCGAGGGAGTGATTAAAGCAAGAATTGCCACCCTCCACAGCAAAAGACAAAACAGTTTGTAAAAAAGAAAAAAAAGAAAAAAAAAGAAACTTCTAACAAAAGTCGAAATCGACCAAAGATGCTATAGATTATCTTCCTCCTCCAAAGATGCTTTTTTCCACAAGACAAGATAGAATTTCTTCTTAGGAGGAGAAGATGTAAAAATAAAGTGGTGACGAAGGAAATAAAGAAACGATGAACGTGTCGTTTGTTGACTGTAGGTAAAAAGCCATCAGGACAAAAGGTTGTTATCTAATATATAAAGCTATCTTCTCGCTGCTCCTGCTGCTGATGTTGTTGTAGTCGTTGTTGTATCATGTTCACTGTAGGTTGAACCAGCTTCCTCCAAAGTAGGAAGTGTCAAGCGAATATTAAATTCACAGGCGGTCCCCAGTCGCCTGTAATATTTGTGCATTTTAGGTCAGGAAGCCAGTATCTACAGACAGCTTGGATATTGTTGGATATTTCATGTTAAATATATATAGACATGTATCTGGAAAATCGATATTTGTATTTTACGACGGAAGGAGTCTTGTAAACGATTAATATATATAATATATATATTATTAATATATATATATATATATATTATCAGTATATATATTTATATATATATTATCAATATATATATATATATATTATCAATATATATATATATATTATCAATATATATATATATATATATATATATATATATATATATTATCAATATATATATATATATATATTATCAATATATATATATATATATTATCAATATATATATATATATATATATTATCAATATATATATATATATATATATTATCAATATATATATATATATTATCAATATATATATATATATATATATTATCAATATATATATATATATATTATCAATATATATATATATATTATCAATATATATATATATATATATTATCAATATATATATATATATATATATTATCAATATATATATATATATATATTATCAATATATATATATATATATATATATATATTATCAATATATATATATATATATTATCAATATATATATATATATATATATATTATCAATATATATATATATATATATATTATCAATATATATATATATATATTATCAATATATATATATATATATATATTATCAATATATATATATATATATATATTATCAATATATATATATATATATATATATTATCAATATATATATATATATATATATTATCAATATATATATATATATATATATTATCAATATATATATATATATATATATTATCAATATATATATATATATATATATTATCAATATATATATATATATATTATCAATATATATATATATATATATATTATCAATATATATATATATATATATTATCAATATATATATATATATATATTATCAATATATATATATATATATATTATCAATATATATATATATATATATATATATTATCAATATATATATATATATATTATCAATATATATATATATATATTATCAATATATATATATATATATTATCAATATATATATATATATATATATATATATATTATCAATATATAGATATATATATATATTATCAATATATATATATATATATATTATCAATATATAGATATATATATATATTATCAATATATATATATATATATATTATCAATATATAGATATATATATATATTATCAATATATATATATATATATATTATCAATATATAGATATATATATATATTATCAATATATATATATATATATATATATTATCAATATATATATATATATATATTATCAATATATATATATATATATATATATTATCAATATATAGATATATATATATATTATTAATATATATATATATATATATATATATATTATCAATATATATATATATATATATATATTATCAATATATATATATATATATATATTATCAATATATATATATATATATATATATTATCAATATATATATATATATATATATATTATCAATATATATATATATATATATATATTATCAATATATATATATATATATATATATATATATATTATCAATATATATATATATATATATTATCAATATATATATATATATATATATATTATCAATATATATATATATATATATATATTATCAATATATATATATATATATATATTATCAATATATATATATATATATATATTATCAATATATATATATATATATATATATATATTATCAATATATATATATATATATATATTATCAATATATATATATATATATATATTATCAATATATATATATATATATATATATTATCAATATATATATATATATATTATCAATATATATATATATATATATTATCAATATATATATATATATATATTATCAATATATATATATATATATATATATTATCAATATATATATATATATATATATATTATCAATATATATATATATATATATATTATCAATATATATATATATATATATTATCAATATATATATATATATATATATATTATCAATATATATATATATATATATTATCAATATATATATATATATATTATCAATATATATATATATATTATCAATATATATATATATATATATATATTATCAATATATATATATATATATATTATCAATATATATATATATATATATTATCAATATATATATATATATATTATCAATATATATATATATATATATTATCAATATATATATATATATATATATTATCAATATATATATATATATATATATATATTATCAATATATATATATATATATTATCAATATATATATATATATATATATATATTATCAATATATATATATATATATATATTATCAATATATATATATATATTATCAATATATATATATATATATATATATTATCAATATATATATATATATATATATTATCAATATATATATATATATATATATTATCAATATATATATATATATATATATATATATTATCAATATATATATATATATATATATATTATCAATATATATATATATATATATATATATATATATTATCAATATATATATATATATATTATCAATATATATATATATATATATATATATATATTATCAGTATATATATATATTATCATTATATATATATATAATCAGTATATATATATATTATCAGTATATATATATATTATCAGTATATATATATATTATCATTATATATATATATAATCAGTATATATATATATACTATCAGTATATATATATACATAATCAGTATATATATATATATATATAATCAGTATATATATATATATTATCAGTATATATATATATTATCAGTATATATATATATTATCAGTATATATATATATATATATTATCATTATATATATATAATCAGTATATATATATATATTATCAGTATATATATATATATATATTATCAGTATATATATATATATATTATCAGTATATATATATATATATATATATATATATATATATATATATTATCAGTATATATATATATTATCAGTATGTATATATATATATATTATCAGTATGTATATATATATATATATTATCAGTATGTATATATATATATATATATATATATTATCAGTATGTATATATATATATATATATATATATATTATCAGTATGTATATATATATATATATTATCAGTATGTATATATATATATATATATATATATATATATATTATCAGTATGTATATATATATATATATATATTATCAGTATGTATATATATATATATATATATATATATTATCAGTATGTATATATATATATATATATATATATATTATCAGTATGTATATATATATATATATATATATATATATATATATATATATATATATATATATATATATATTATTATTATTATTAATATATATGTTACATGATAAGGGCGGTCCCCTTTTTCATATAAGTATAAAAATAGAGAGATTAGTTAAAATGAAAATGAAATAGCATAGGCGAAATTCGAACCTCGTAATCTGGGTTTAGAAATAGATTACGTGTGAGAATTAAAAATGTAAAACAAACATTTGTTTAGAATATAGATAAATATTTCAAGGAAAGAATGTTAACTATCAAGTTTGTTATGAAATTTTAAATTGAAAGAATGCAGCTTATAAGATAATGTTTTTAACATATTGGAAAAATAGGTTACTGAGAAATAGGAAAAGTTTTGGACACGTATGTCCAGGACACGTGAAAGAAGGCACATGTTTTAACATGTGTATGACGTCACGGAAAATAGAAAGTTCTAGGAATAGAGAAAAAACTTTAGAGTTAGACAGTCAGTGAAGGAACTCGGAGAGAGACAGTCAGGCGTCTCGGAAGCGAGACGTCACTTCAAGAAAAAAGTGTGAGACTTTGAATTCTTGGTGATGGAAACACGGCCGTGTGACGAAATAAACCATCAAGTGTTTTTTGTCTTATGATTCTTACAAAAAGGTAAAGTGAAATTGTATTATATATTTGTGTTATAAAATGTCTTTTCATACACATCTCGACTTCTCATATCCACAATGAGAATCATCATCATCTACACAATGTCTGAACTGTCTGAACACTATCCCTTCACTCCAAGAGTTTATTCTTCTACACAAGAAAAGAATGAACATTTAATATATAAGACTCTCTCAATGGAACCCCTATATAACATATATATATGATTAATATATATATATATATATATATGTTATTAATATATATATTATTAATATATATATATATATATATTATTAATATATATATATTATTAATATATATATATATTATTAATATATATATATATATATTATTAATATATATATTATTAATATATATATATATTATTAATATATATATATATATATATTATTAATATATATATATATATATTATTAATATATATATATATATAATTAATATATATATATATATAATTAATATATATATGTATATAATTAATATATATATATATTATTAATATATATATATTATTAATATATATATTATTCATATATATATTATTAATATATATATATTATTAATATATATATTATTCATATATATATATATATATATTATTAATATATATATATTATTAATATATACATATTAATATATACATATTATTAATATATATATTATTAATATATATATTATTAATATATATATATATTATTAATATATGTTAATAATATATATATATATATATATTATTAATATATATATATATATATATATTATATATATATTAATATAATATATAAGCTTTTAGAAAATGACTATCAGTTAGAATCAAAACGAAAACATTTAGCACTCCAGCTGCATTCTCTACCATTTGAGTTAGCGTAGACAGATAAAAAAAAAAGAATATAAATTAATCCACTTCAAGCTATGCATTAATTTGCACATGCGCAAAAGTAACAGAAATATGTCAGCAATTTGAAATGAACAGTTTATGTGAATGGAAGAGAATTGACTTTTCAGGGTTCACCAATGAATTGACATTATTTGAAACGATTTGCTCGATTTATCGAATGTCGCCCGTATAAAATCCTTTAGATTCTCACTGACTTTTACCTTGCAAATGGCAATCGCTTTTGCGTTTATTCTTTGCCAATGAAGACTCCAGGAAACTAGTTTTAATATCTTTTTTACTAGGATTTTGTGTACTTATGTAGAATGCAAACCATACTGAAATAATAACGTTATTATTAAGAAACCCATTATTAACATGCAATGGGGAGAGTTTTGTTAACTATTCTCTACTTTCAACGAAAATTTTTAATAAACAGAAGATACCATAACACGTGTAATTGGCTCCATTCTCTTTTTAAAACTAATTATTTCAGCAAGAAAAATTATTACAATAGAGATAATTTTAAATTGTTAATTAAATGATTTCAAATGCAAGGCAGATAGTTTCAATTAAATTAGCTCGTGTGAATTTTGACAATGGCCACACTAAGTGCATGGTAACCTTGATCTATAAAACACAAAAATTGAATACAAGTGACATAAGATTAAGAGTCATAGATTAAACAGTGTAGGCAAAACTGAGAAACAATAAAGCATGACATCATGGTTTTAAGTGATAGAAAACTATGGCTTTCGGCTCAATTATCTGAGAAGCCATGCAAAAGAGACACAGGCAATAATGTAGAATAATCTAAGACGAATGTTAATTCGATGTCTGTCTGTCTGTGTTACTCATCTCTTAAGTTAGAAAGATAGGTTTAAGTAAATAATTATTAAGTCTCTCTCCCCTAAGTCAATTCTCATCAAATAAAACCGTGAAGAAGGCGTCTTTCCTGCATGAAAAGTTTTATTCATCTAGCAACACTAATAACGAAAAACGAATCATGAAACAAAAATTAGACCAGGAAAAGAAGCAGAAAGTCTGTAAAAGGCACATATTCTACTTTTGTTAGTGAAAACATTAAGATAATATTAGTCTTGCTCTCCTAAGTCCATTCTCTTCAAATAAAACCTTGAAGAAATATATATATAAAAAATTCATATGCTAATTAGAATTTCATAGAATATATAATATTATTATTATTAAATTTACTTATATACATTATAACTATTTCATTTTTTTTATATATTAGTATAAATAGTAACTGTATTGTACCTACATCTTGTTATTGGGGAAGTGGTATTTTCCACTGGAGAGCCATGCATTTTAGGACTGTCCTGTTTTTAAATCTCCAAAACAGCTACATGTTAGACAGCTGATGATCCTCGTTTTTCCATTTAAACATTTTAGTTAAAGTTTTCTTTTTTCTTTTTTTTTTTTTATCCGTATATAGTTGAATCCTCTTTTATAATTGTAGACATTTTAAAAGTCGGTTTATGCAAGTGCTAAGTCTGCGGGAGGTTAGATTTAGTTGTGGGGTTTTTTTTCCGGGCATTTAAACTGCATTCTTTATATTTTATTTTTACATTTTTTTTTTGTTTGTTTTTTTTTTACTCAAAGCTTCTTTATATATATATATATATATATATATATATATATATATATATATATATATATATCCAACCAGTCTGCTTAAATACGACAAGGTTTTATTTTATCTTAATCTAAATACAATAATACTCGCACTGATGACGATGACGTGATCAAAAGCGCCTGAGAAAGAAACACAATACATAATTTACCAGTAAATATCAAAAGAATTGCTCGACAAATTGAGAAAATTGCCAGAAAAATTAAGAAAAATGAAAACTCAATCGTATTTAAGTGGATATACTTGGATAACTATGTGCTGTGCCCAGCTATATATATATATATATATATATATATATATATATATATATATATATATATATATATACTAGCAAAACTACCCGTCGTTGATTGGGTTCAAAAACAGCCTACAGAAAATGGACTCTGATTTATTAAAGCATGAAAGGTTATGAAAAGGAAGGGTTGTAAAGAGATAGCTTCTAATTTGGGGGTATCAAAACCAAAGCAAAATACGATGAAAGTAAAAATAAAATAAATAAACCCCATAATTTATTATACCGTACCTGTTGACACTGAAACACTTATCACAATATTCTGTAGATCTATATTAAAAAACCTTGTTAAACTTTGTGACATATTTCCATTCTATGGAGGTCAGGCGCGAACGAACACCCCATAATTTTATTATACCATATTTCTTCAAACTGAAACATAATTATCAAAGTATACTTTCGCAGATAGATATGAAAAGTCTTTATTAAAGTTTGTGCCTATTTCCATTCTATGGAGGCCAGGTGCGAACGCAGACCCCACAATTTTATTATACCATCCCTATTTAAGTTAAAACATACTTATCAAAGTATTATTATGTATATCTATATCAAAAACATTTGTAAACGTTTTTTAATTTTTTATTTCCATACTTTGTGGACCAGGCGTGTACGCAGACTCCATTCCTGACCAGACACACACACACACACACATACACACAGACGTTCAGCTTTATATTATAGATATATATATATATAAAGTGAAAGTGTCTGTCTGTATACATTTCCCTACGCAATAACTCTGTCAATTTTTAAATTCAATATATAAATCTATGTATGTATGTTTGCATGTCTGCCTAAAACTTTAGACAGAGGCGACGAATTTTCACAAGATCAGTATCGTTTTAAGCTCGACCCTTCAGACGACAAATACCGAAAAATGGCTAAGAACATTAATTTCTTCATACTCAACTGGGCACTTTTCTATGGAGGGATCGCTTTTTTCACTGATATTTTCGAAAGTCATCCCCTCTTTTCGATTGTCTAGTCTTAATTTAAACCTACGTCACTTCCAGTTTGGTAGTGGTCATAACAACAAAGACGTCATGTTTTTCCCCCATTCTTTTTCTCCTTCGCGGTACGGGTTCGAGCCTGCCTTCCTACTACCACTTTTTTTTTTTTTTTTGCTCAATACACACCTTCACACACCCAGGCAACGTCAGGCTGAAATGCTAGTATATATAAGTGAAATTGTGTATGGGTACATTTCCCTACCAAACTACTCTGTCAATTTTCGGTCTACAGACTCGAAATTTAGCATAAGGGGTATTGAGATTTGGAAAAATCTTTTTAATCAGTTTTCAGCCAGAAATCTGGCTGTCAAGTGTTCAAAGTTCAACAATTTGACCTTTGAAAACTCTACCAAACTCCACCGCCAATTCTGGGTCTAAACACTTGAAATTTTAGATGTAGGTTCATTGGACATGGATCAAACTTTTTAATTTGATTTGAGCCCAAAACAATAAATTTTAAGGGGGTCAAAATTGGGGTTATAGTTAAAAAAAAAAAAAAAAGAATTGACCTCTCAGCCAATTTTTGGTCTAAACATTTGAAACCAATTCAAAATTTTTCCACGTGTTAGAATATCCTATATACCAAATTTCAAGTCTGTAGATAAAAATCCGTGGAGTATATAGGTTGAGAAGTGCTCTCACATACACACATTCTCACTTTTATAGATATATAAATAGTTGTATTAACGTATCCATTATTTACCTTTTCTATCTCCTTTCCTTCTTTCTCCACTTTCCCTATCTTTTATTATTTGCCCTTCTTTAATAATCCCCATTATTTCATAGTGACCCATATGCTTCTTTTTTTTTTTTGGCCAAGATCAAAGTGTAGTATCTGTTCTTCAGATGCTTCACTTCCATTTCTTGTTCTCTTTCGGTGGAGGAGCAGTCCTTCACGACTGAGACAATTTTTATTTTTGTACTTTTTCTCCACGTTAAAAAACGACCCTGGTGTCTAACTCTGTCCCGTGGGGAGGCATTGTAAATAGGTACATATATATTACCTTTCCGATTAACTCTTATGCATTGTACCTACTTTTAATATTCCTTACTTACTTCTTACCATATTTTCCTATTCCGTCATTCTCATGTCATATCTAAATGTTATTAAGCCAGTTTTTATTCATATTTGCATTTTTTATGATTCTGGCCCTTCTCTTCTGATGAGAAGCATTACGCTTCGAAATGCGATGGCCTAAAGAGGTTTCTCTTTTTCTTACTTTTCCTGTTTTAATTTTTCTTATTGTTCTGATGATATAATAACGTTATACGTAATTTTTGTATATAATTTTTATTCGTCATCTTTCAATCTTGGAAGTTTTTTTAACTTTTAAAACTCTGTAAAAAACAAAAAAAAAAAAAAAACTTGTTTAATTTTTATATTTTTTTTATCATTCGTTGGAAAAACCATTTAGTCAGAATGTCATTTAATCACCTGCAATCAATGCATCAATTTGCTCTCTCGATTTCACAATAGTTCTAATGTTTATTTAAGGGATCATCAGCTGTTTACCATAAACCACTTTTTCATGATAAACACACACACACATACATATTTATTTATTTCCACAGCAAAACAACGTCGTAGCCCATAAGAGACATGAAACCCAATGAACCAAAAATCCAAGACTCGAGTTTCGCCTTCATTTGGTCTCATCAGTTAGACATATCCGAACCCGGGATTCAAAACCCGAGCCACCTGCATGTGAGGCAAGCACTCTATAAATTGAGCAAATCCCCCCCCCCCGCACACAAGAAATTCTATTAATCAACACAAATGAAGCAAACCACAACGAAATCCGACTGTGGAATACTTCGTCTCGACAAGAGACGCAGTCATCCAACCAAACCATATATATGTAATGCACTTTGCGTGTGCGTATGTGTGAGAGAGTTTCCTATAAACGCCAGAATGGTTGGGCCGACTTTTTTTTTATTTCACACAAATCAGAATCGAAATCAGGAATGGGAAAAATCGACAAATTTGAGGGTATCGGTATCAGAATCGGAAAAACTGATTCCTATTTTCCGATACCAAAACGATTCTTTTGTCTTTTTATTTGATTTTGTTTAAAGCAAAATCTTCCTTTTTTTTTTTTCTTTTTTTTTTACATAGGCATCACCACTTATCAAGGCCCAGAGGCCACTCGAGGATGGGGGGGTTAAAAGAGTGCACAGCAGAAATTAGACAATATAATAATCATTAGTAATGAAAATTCGGTAAATTTGTTAACTTATATGGTACGGCTCATCAAGAACTTATTTACGTTAGACTTGAACACAACCATATTGCAGTCAGCCGGAAAGCAGGAAAACAGAAGACAATTCCACAGGCGTGCAGTTCTAAGAAAGAAGCTTTGTTCATGGAATCTACGTTTAGGTTTAGGTACAGATAAAGAGTGGGGGAAATTATTGATAGTGTTTTCAGCTAGACGAGTGTTTCTTGCGAAAGTTTGGCGAGGGGGGGACCATAGATTGAAGCTCAGTCGAGCACTTGCCATGTACATCTCTTCTGTGAGATAGAGGTTTGAAGGAAGAGAAAAGGACATCTCCTCTGAGGCTAAGAAGTCTATTTTGAACTCTATAAAGGCAGGATAAGTCCTTTCTAGCAGCTCCTGCCCAGATGTGACAACAGTACTCCATCTTTGGACGAACTTGGCTCTTATATGGATAGAGAATTGCATCAGCAGTGAGATATCTACTGGATCGATAGAAGGATCCCACCATTTTTCCAGCGGCTTTGGCAACAGATTTGATGTACGTGTTCCATTGCTGGTAATAATAATAAAATAATAAATATCTATTGATTTTAAAATAGCAGTAAAGTTTAAATCTTTAGATCATCCTCCACAAGTGTATTTTGACGTTTAGGAAAATATCTTCACATTTAATAGGTGTTTGTTTTTATGGAAATCTGTGAAAATAACAACTCTATAGTTAAATATATTATTCTTTAATTGGAATTCATTTTTGAGATGAGCATTATATACAGGGTGTTTCAAAAGTCTTGGGAACATTACAAATGCGTATATCTCATGAACTATTCCAGGTAGAAAAATGAAACTGGTGCCATTTTAAAGCTTGCTTAATCAAGTTTTTGGTCATACTAATGATTTTCGTCTTATCTTTCCATGTGCAGTAATGGCGTTCTCTAAACAAGACAAGGCGTTTTGCGTCCTCCAATTTGCAAAGACTGAATCGTGGACATGTGTTCAGCATGCATTTCGCAGGAAATTTAAAAAAGAAGTCCCTGAAAGGAAACCCATTGTCAGATGGCATGCTAAATTTGTGAAAGATGGGTGTTTGTGCCCAAGTAAGCGAACAGGTCGCCCTTCAACTTCAGAAGATGCAGTTGAGCAAGTCCGGAAGCCTTTCAGCAGAGCCCCTGTAAATCAGTGAGAAGAGCCAGCAGGGAACTTCAGCTTGCTCCAGCAACTGTCTGGCGTGTCTTAAGGAAACGACTGCAAATGGTACCTTACAAGCTCAAGTTGGTCCAAAAGTTGAAGGACACTGATAAGCCACTTCGCCGTGACTTTTGCATTGCAATGCAAGAGAAGTTGGAAGATAACGGCTTTGATGACCGGCTTGTTTTTAGCGATGAGGCGACCTTCTATCTGAATGGCAAAGTTAACAAGCATAGCACTCGCATATGGGGTACTGAGTGTGACTTTTTCCTTTGGGGCTTTGTCAAGCAACAAGTCTATGTGCCGCCCCTTCTAAGAGATATTGACGAACTAAAGGCTCGAATAACGGCAGTTGTGGGAACCATTGACGTCAAGATGCTGGAACGCGTTTGGCAGGAAATGGACTATCGACTAGATGTCTGCCGTGTGACGAATGGTGCTCATATTGAGCAAGTTTTAAGATTCCCCACAAAACTTGAAACTTTAACCTTTCCAACGGTACCAATTTCATTTTTTAACTCCTAATAGTTTTTGAGTTATTAAAAATCTTTATGTTCCCAAGACTTTTGAAACACCCTGTATATTAATCACTGCCATCCGTAGTTGTTTTCGTCTCACCACACAACCACTACGGATGGCATTGATTGCTGAAAATGCAGTTAGGAGATTCGAAGTTCCTATCCGTCGCGGTTACCGCCTGACGAAGGCCAGAGGAATAGTTGGCCGAAACGTTGTGAATAAACAAACCAATAAAAGATGAAAAACAACAACTAATAAAGATGAGAACAATAGTCCGAAATAAAAATAAATTAATATATCTATAGTTAAATATTTAGAGAATTATAAAGAATCGGCATCGGGACAAATATTGGAATCGTCCCATCTCTAATATATATATATATAGCCAGTAGAGTTTAGTTTCCAATGAAACATGTGTCTACCAAAGAGTGCTCAATGAGTAAACAGAGCAGGTATATGAAATTTATTTATACAAACATTGATGGCTACATATGTGCATACATGTTTCTGTAATCACCCGCGTTGGGGGATTACGTCTTCTGGCCAAGAATTATCGTCGAGAATGATATTTCAAACAAAAACATTTTATATATACATATATGTGTGTGTGTGTGTGTGTGTGTGTGTGTGTGTGTGTGTGTGTGTGTGTGTGTGTGTGTGTGTGTGTGTGTGTGTGTGCAGATATTATCTTAGCATGCCCATGTTCGCTTAAGATTAACTGTGAACTAAATAAACTGTAAAATGTTTTATGGTAAATTTCAAAGCGAACCTCTTTTCTTTTGTTAATATGGCTGTACTTGTTGCATGAGATATCTTGAAAATGCTTGCAATTTACTGAATAAGATCCAAGTGCCGCAGGAGTGTGTGTACCGTTATAATGTGTATATTTGTTTAAGTGAAGCCCCTTTTTATTTCATCGTTCTTTGAATGACTAGAAGAGAAATGGGAAACCAAAGACAGACGTTACAGAAAGGGGAATTCATTTTGTGTATATTTGCGCTAGGATCGTTTATTTGTTTGGCAGATTTTTTTTTTTTTTTTTTTTCAATAAAGAAGCGAAACTGAAAACCAACGAATACGACGAAAAAGATATGTTAAAACAGTTTCTTTTCCATTAAAACGATTTCTACAACTGTGTTTATAATTTGCAACTCAGTTTTATTGGTGCAATAGCGAAATTCGAAAAAATTGATGTAAAAAAAAACTAAAAAAAACAATGGTATCTACTGACGTTTTGTATCAATTTCAATTAAAAGCAATGACCTCTACTTAATTAGCATGTCAGAAGTGCTTAAATATTCCCGAATTATTAAAAAAAAAAAAAGAAAAAGTTTTTGATATTTATCGTAAAAGCATGTCGCCATATTTCTTTGTAAAGACATAACGTAACAAGGGAAGTAACCCAGCTATGCTAAAAACAAGTCAACTAATTCATATTTATGGTTGTTCACGCATATTTTATTAAAACATTGGTAATAGTCACACACTATTTACCTCCCTTTGAAACTCTCTGGTGTTTTTTAACCAAATATTTTATTTTCGCTAATTTTTATTAACAAATGTTTTCTTAAATAATTTTTTTCTACCTTATCGTTTTAAATAATTTTTGGATATATTCATTACTGTCGTAATGGGACATGCAGAGTTGGCGGTGGCTACGGGTGCTCCTTTTACTCCTGTTTTAAAAGTGCCCTTTTCAGAGGAATATATTAGAGGCCTTTGCTCCAGCGAGATAGTGTTCATTACTAAAGTTTTGCCATTTTTTTTTTTTTTTTTTTTTTTCACTTTAGTACTTGTCGTGAAAAAGTTCTCTGTAATTAAAAGGCATTAAAAAATTAGTACTCGTTTCTTGTGCGGTCCCATGCAGACAAAAAAGAAAAGGGGAAAAAATGGCTGCATTTCCGATTATATATGCTAATCCAAATGATTGCTTTATGCAAAAAAAGAAAAAATTTATTTGCTTCCTCACGGAGCAAATTAGGTATAAGGCAATTTTAATGTGGATAGAGGGAGGAAGGGGCCAGTTCCCCCGAGAGGGAACTGGATAGTGACAATTGGTATGAAGGGTTTCCCATACATTGACTAAAACTGGTTGCTACCAGAGCAATGGTCTGATATGTGCGGTTGCCCTGACATATAGTCTTTAGTGCAGCATCTGAAGGAACAGATATTACACTTTGATCTTTGATCTTTGATACCGGGCCAGCTGCTGATTGTAGTATAAATATAAAAGACTATTATAGAGACTCTGCGATTTAGGATTTGGTGACAGAAGGAGTGAGTCTTGTGAGCAGAGAGTTGTGTTTTTGCAGTTGGGAGAAATTAGACAGCAGAGTGGTGGAAACGTTTTTTTTTTTTTTTTATATAATTTTTTTTATTTTGGACAGAAGGAATTTACACTCTGTACGTTACTGTTTAATGTACCTATTTACTATGCCTCCCCACGGGACAGAGTTAGACACCAGGGTCGTTTTTTAACGTGGAGACAAGGTACAAAAATAAAAATTGTCTCAGTCGTGAAGGATTTCTCCTCCACTGAAAGAGAACAAGAAATAGAAGTGCAGCATCTGAAGAACAGATGGTATTTATTTGCTCCCCCACCGAGCAAATTAGGCACAAGGCCGATTTTTAATGTGAGGAGTGAAGGGAGGGGGAAGGGGAAAAGGGGGACCAGCTCCCGAGAGGTGGGAAATGGGAGCTGGTTAAAGGTCAGACATGTGGGGTTGCCCCCACATCTGGTCTTTGCTAGTCATAGCTAGTCATAGCTTGCAGTATCTGCCGGAACAGATACTGCACTTTGATCTTGTCCCGAAGGCCATGTAGCTTACTGTTTAATGTAACATGACAATTAAGTAGAGATAATTTTTTTTTGCCTTGAAATTCAATATTAAAATTTTCGAATTTCACTATTGTAGTGAAGTTGTGCCATTTTATTTAACCTGCCAAAAACATTGTTTCACTTCATTGCAAGTAAAATTAAAGATTGATTGATTGATTGATTGGTTGTCTTTGTTTTACGGCATATCAACCCCTTTCGGGTTATTTAATGCCGAATCCAAAGATTCGGAAGAAAAATATTTTAATAGAATATATTTGCTTTCAAATAGGTTTCTATTTAACCTATAGTTAGGACCCTAACAGGTACTACTACTCCGGGTCAGAGTGGACCTGGGAGCAATGGTAATTAAAAGCTGGCTCCACACTCCCCAAAGCCCGCAAGCTGGGGCCTCACCACTGGATATAGTTTAAGATCATCTCCAGGACCAAAATTAAAGAATAGCTAACATATTTTCATTTTATTAGTTAGTGATGGGGTATTATATTTTTATCTCGATTCCGATACTATTACCGATTCCAAAATCGCCTGATCGCCTAAAAACGTAAAATTTATTTTTGAAGGAAGAAGGCGGGAAAGTAGTGATTTAAAGAAGTCTTTACCTATTTTTAAATACAAATATGTTTTGTTATTGTTTTTTTTTTAATTCAAAAATTTATTTAATGTTTCCCATTTATGCATTGTATACAATATTTTTGATAAACTCATTGTGAGATTTTTAGGTGACGTTTAACTACGTCTTCATTAGAAGGCTAGAGGCAGTGCAGTAATGCAGCCTCAGGAGAATAATAAAAATCAAGTATTATGATTATGTGACGAAAGGTGGAAGTCCTAAAAAGAGCAAATATGGACAGTATAGATGCAGTGCTTGAAACCAAACAACTACGTTGGACTGGCCATGTTGTAAGAATGGTGGATGAACGATTCCTGAAAATGCTCCTCTATGGAGAACTAAAGAACGGTAACAGAAGAGTGGGTTGACAAAAACTCTGGTACAACGGTGTAGTTAAATGCCACCTAAAGGAAGTGGGCATTGGTATCCCAAACTGGGAGACACAAGCAAGTGATCAAGGGATTTGGTGCAGCAGTGTATACAGAGGGAAAGTAGTGACTGAGAATAGGAGAGAGGTCTCAGCCTAGCAGGGACATTCCGAAGACACAATCCCGACTGCTTCGCACATGCTACCTGCGGAAGGAGATCCCACACCAGGAGAGGAAAGCTCCAACACCAGTGGATAATGCACCAAGTTCTTGCCTGGTCATCTTCAGACATTAGGAACTGCGGGAAATGAAATGGAACGTAAACCTTTAATAACAGATTTGTAATTAATTGGAGTTACTTAAAAAAGAAATACGATAAACGCTTAAATGAAGAGGGATATGCAACAAGAAGAAAGGGAGAGAGCGATGTGTCAATTTTTAGATCGTTTTTTTTTAATTTTTTTTTTTATTCATGTTCACCCCTTACAAAGCATATCGCCACTTGGACGTAAGGGGCTACTATTTGAGGCCATGTCTAGGAAAGATTAACAAGATATTTGTTTATGTTACATTTAAACTTCTGCATATCAGTACAGCCAGGGAAGCAGGCAGCAGGAAGGGAATTCCAAAGTCTAGCTGTTCGAGGGAAGAAACTGTTAGAATAGAAACCTTTCTGGCATTTAGGGACATCAACAGGGAAGGGGTGAGATCTTATTGCTAAGCGGGTTTGTTGGGGATATGTACGTCGAGGGGATACAAGTGGAACGAATTCATCAGAATACATTCCATTAAAATATTTGTAAAACAGGCACAGTGATGCAACATTAAACATAGAGGGAGAGAGAGAGAGAAAGAGAGAGAGGGAGAGAGAGAGATAACTAAAAGAACATAAATAAAAGCGAATAAAAAACAAAGGGTTAAGAGAAAAGGTTGGTTGGTTGGTTTTGTTTTATGGCATATCAACCCTTTTCAGGTTATTTAATGCCGAATCCAAAAATTTTGTAGAAAAAATTTTTTTAATAGAATATATTTGTTGTTTTCAAGTCGGTTTCTATTTAACCCATAGTTGGGACCCTAACAGGTACTATCACTCCGGGTCAGAGTGGACCTGGGAGCAATGGCAATTAAAGGGTGACTCCACACTCCCCAAAGCCCGCAAGCTGGGGCCTCACCACTGGATATAGTTTAAGGTCATATCCAGGACCTTATCTAAGAGGGAGAGACTAGTGGTAGATGCATCAGCCCAGATGTGGCAACAATACTCCATGCATGGGCGAATGGTGGCCTTGTAGAGGTACAGGATACTCTCAGGTGTGAGTAGTCTTCTAGCTCGATAGAGGGAACCCACCTTCTTTGCAGCAGCCTTTGCAATGTCCTCAATGTATTTGTTCCAGTTCATATTGCCCGTGAATGTTAGGCTGAGGAGTTTGAAGATAGAATTCTTAGGTAGGGTGCTATTTGTTATAGATATAAGGGGTTGGAGAGGCGTCTTGTAATTGTTAAAGAAGAGCAGCTTAGTTTTACTAGCATTAAATGTTACCATCCATTTGCAGCCCCATTCCACTATAGTCTGGAGGTCATTTTCTTATGATTCTGCCATTGTCTTAGATTTATGTTCATCTGTTCTTCCCTTATATTTATGAATTTATAATTAAAGTTATTTAATTAAGAAATTAGATAAACGCTTAAAGGCATAAGCAAGAAGAGGAAAGGGAGGGAGAGTGCATTGAAGAATCACGTGACGCATGACGTAGTGACATCTAGGCAAAGGAGAGTTCGTTATTATCGTAACAAGTCAAGCATACAGGGACCCCTTCTATGAGTGAAAAATTTACTTTCACCATGACTAATGCTTGTGCAAAGTTTTTTAAAACATCAAAGTCATGGTTATTGAGAAAAGTGCGAACAAATGAACAGACGAACGATTTGGGGGCAATTTTGCCCCTATAATAGCCCCTAGGGAGGCAAGCAAAGTTATCCCAGAAAATCCATTCTGGCAAAAAATTTATTTTCACCATGACTGATCTTTGTGCAAATTTTTTTTTAAATCCAAGGCGTGGTTATTGAAAAAAGTGCAAACAAATGAACAGACTAACGATTTGGGGGCAATTATACCCTATAATGGCCCCTAGGAAAGCAACCAGAGTTATCCCAGAAAATCCATTCTGGTAAAAATTAACTTTCACCATGACTTGTGCAAAATTACAAAAACATCCAAGGTATGGCTATTGAGAAAAATGCGAAACAGGAGTGAATTACTAAATCTAATCTCTCTTTTGTCGGCAGGAGGGAGGGGACCAATAATGTTTTATCTGGACAATTTTATCTCGAACATTGTGTATGTTTGAGTTAAAAATGTAGCCAGTCCATTGCAGTTTTATTATTATTATTATTATTATTATTATTATTATTATTATTTTTTTTTTTTTTTATTATTATTATTGGCTCACATGGAGCTTTCACACAAGTTAACAAACGATCTGATTGGAAACCTGTGGTGTTCTCTGGAGGTTGAGTGACAACAAGTCTCTCCAGACGTCCAATTCTCTCCACCTCCTTCGATAGCATTTGCAAATGAATTTGCATAATCGCAACAGTCTCTTACCATTGATTTCTCGCCGGCAGTGGCCATTGATTTATACTGGAATTTGAGTGGCACTAAGCCTTCCCAAAGTCCCAGTTTTTTTTTTCTTTTTTTTTTTATTATTATTGAGAGGTGAAGGGGTCATACCTTTTCCAAAGATTGATTCAATAAAAACCTAACAAATCTGATAGGACTTGAACTTGAATAAAATCCAACACCCTCCCCCTCTTCTCCACGGTTGGTAACCATTATGCTACCACCCACCCTCGCATCCTCTACTAGAATGGCTGGGGATGAAGGTATGGGGGGGAGGGATAACCAACGAAAACAAAGCGCCAGTTTATGTTTGAGGTAAGAAAATAAACACCGGTGAAGTGAAAACTGATAAAGGCTGGATAATGAGAAATATTATAAGAGGGGTGGGAGGAGAAGAAGTAACAGCTTCTTCCTCTTCTACTTTTCTTTCTTTTTCTGCGTGTCTCTCTTTCATGTCACGTGACTACATAAGTTTCTATAGTCGCGTTAAACTAACTGCTTTTGGTAGGCTTTTATTTCAATGTCCAGCTGGTAACAACAGCAAACATTTCTGGTAACAGAAGAAAACCTTTCCCCTCTGCCGGGAGGAGGGGGGGGAGCAAGAATTGTAACCAGTGGCAAACGGATAATGCATCGTGAAGTTGTACGTACTAGAAGGAATACACGTTCCAAGAAGGGGTAAAATGAATTCCGCACCCCCATCACCCTCTCCCCCCCCCATCACAAACAGAACAGTTTAGCATCAGATTTTATGTCACCTTTAAGATTAAAACTAAGATGTAATGCTGCTGAACCTTACGTTTAGAATCCTTATTATAAGGTTTTGGTTGTAGAAAATGTCTAAAATTGAAGGCTTAAGCTTAAGGAGACTTACGAAGAAACTGAAACTAGCGGCTAACAAAAAAGCCTTACTTTCAATGAATAAGAAATGCAACCAGTGGCAAATGGATAATTCCTGAAGCTATATATATATATATATATATATATATATATATATATATATATATATATATATATATATATATATATATGCTTATTCAATTATATTTCACCTTTTATTTATACGAATACTTTAATTTAGGAAGCTCGATGTAACTACAGAGCATATACAAATAAATGACAAAAAGTCTATCTTCTAAATTTCAAGAATTGAACATTTTAACATGCTGAAAGAAATAAACGGTAAGATGGACAACATCTTGGAATCTGAAACAAACTTTTTGTGATATATATATATATATATATATATATATATATATATATATTAGTAAAATTATATACACATCAGAAAAGGCGTTAGAGGGATTGATCTATGTTTTAGCGTCAGGAGTTAAATAATCAATTTACTTATAAAAGCTCTACCCACGTATTTTTTTAAAAAGCCTAAGCTTAAGGAGTCTTACGAAGAAATTGAAACTCAACTGATAACAATAGCAAACATTTCAAGCAACAAAAGAAAGCCTAACATCCAACGAGCAAATGGATAGTGTGTGAAGTAATCTATATATCTATATAAAGTTGAGCTTATTTTTCTCGCTCTGACATTGATATTAAAAGCCTACCTTTTCTATTTAAAAATTATTAAAACGAATTTTTTAATCTACTCAGTCATGGATATGCAAGCCACTACATGACAGTTAACTAGTTTGCATATTCCTTTAAAAAACGAGTATTAATTACTTATTAATTTTTTTTACGGTTTCACTATTATACTGAATTCTATTTATGCATAGTTTCTACATCCTGCATAATTAAAGATGAAAACGTTCTAGCATACGGAAATATATATATATATATATATATATATAATTATTTACTATAATAATTATTAAATACTACAGACATTAGTGCTTCATCCTTTCAGGAATCATCAGTGCAGGGTGTCACAATTAACATCAGTCGATAAATTCAAACCCGGCAACAGAAGCCATCTCTGGCTTCATTAGCAAGGACCTAATCCATTCGACTACCGTTAACTACGAGAAATACTGTTGAAATTTAAACATTTATTCTTTTTAAAAATTTTTTTAACGTCAGTCAGAGTGATCTAACCATTATATGATGATCTGCGCATGATATATATATGCATATGTGTATACTTTACCAGCAAGTCATTATTTATGCATGTCTGATTAAACACAACTAAGTTTGTCTTTTTTCCAATTTTGCTGGTAATCTTTTCTATTCGTCGAGCGGTCTTTCTTGTTTCGGTTGGTAGGTCATATAGTATGACGCACAGTGGTTGTTGTTCAGCTATATATCTAGTGTTTTCCATCGGTACTTCCAATCATCCTCAGTGCCATACTATATAACCTACCGAAACAAGAAAGACTGCTCAGCGAATAGAAAAGACATGCATGCATATATATATATATATATATATATATATATATATATATATATATATATATACACTTGTATATTTTGGCAGCAAGTCATTATTCAAGCACATCTGATTGAACATGACAGAGTTATTTTATTCTGATTTTTTTTATATCTTTTCAATTCGTTGAGCGGTCTTTTATATTTCGGCTGGCATGTTGTATATTAAGGAGCCCAAAAGTTGTTGTTCAGCCATATTTTTCTCAAGCGCTTTCTATCAGTACGTCCGATCATCGTCAGGAACGATTGTTTTTGTTGTTGTTTTCTTTATTGAGGCTAGGCGTGGAAGATAAATGGAAATTCTTTTAACTTTCTTGAAGTTTTACATTTGGATTTTACCGTCACTGGATCTTTTATCTTCCACCAGACTATCCATTCGTGTGTAATCACCTTTTTCTTCGCCATATTCCCTCTGCTTCACTTTTTTTTGTTTTCAAGTAAGATCTTTGACTTACTTGTTGTTTCATCAAATACTTCTGCATGCAAAATCCGATCCCGCATTTTGCTAATTCCTACCCTCTGATGAGAAGGAAAGTATTTCTTCGAAACTCTGCGGATTAAGGACTATCGATTTATCTAGTGTTTCCTTTTCAGATTAAATATGTTTTTAACTCATTTCAAAGTGTTTTTTAACATATTTTATTAACTGTTTGCTTATATATATATAAGTAACCTTGGTGCGTGTGCGGAAAGTCTTGAAAAAATAGTAAAAATTTAGTTTTACAAAAAAAAAAAAAAAAAAAAATGGAGAGTTCTACTTGTAATAAAAGGGAGGTAAATATTTTCTGAAAACTGAAAATCTTTGACCAATTTAGCAAAACTTAATTTTGTACTGTCTTCGAAAACTGCTTTCATTAATAATCAATTTTTTTCCCTTATCGTTTTTCATAATTTTTGGATATTTTCATTACTGCGACAATTCAGTAGATACAATAGGTCTTACTTTAACTTCAATATTTCAGTTTTAACATTTCGTTACAATAACAAAGAAGAGAAGCTTTCTCTGAAAAATATACAAATATACATGCATACGCACACATACGCGCATAGATACACACACATACATATTAGGTTGACAAGAACGTTCTTGCGGAATTTTTGATTTTGATTTCAAACGATGTATTTTCAAATATGTTTTTTGTTATAATATCTTTATTTTATACATCATTTTAAAAAACGTTTTTTTTTTTTTGTTTTTTTTTGTTTGTTTTTTGTTTTTTTTTTGCTCTATCTAACCTTTTAAATTACAATCGTTTTAAAACAATTATGTTTTCTTTTCAGAACGTTGAATACAAGATAAAAATAAAAGCAAATTCGCACAAGTTTCTTATTTCAATTCAAGCTAGGCTGAAAAACTGCTAAAAATATGAACAAAGCGTTAACCACTACTGAACGCAAATCACAATGGTGGTTTAAGAAATTTGTGGCAGCGATGAGAGTCTTGAAACTGATGAGTGTAGTGGTTGGCTATCGGATGTTGACAACAATCAGTTAAGAGCCTTAGTCAGAGCCAATCCATGCACAACTGTTCAAGAACTTGCTTCTGAATTAAATGTAATGTATACAACGATTTTTCAACCACTTGAGAGAGATTAGAAAAACAAACAAACTTAATCAATGGATGCCTCATGAATTGAACGACAACCAAAAGAAACGCCGTTATGAAGTGTCATCTTCCCTTCTTTTATGCAACAAAAACCTATTTCTCGGCCGGGTCGTGAGTTGCAATGAAAAGTGGGTTCTTTATGACAACTGATGGCGTTCAGCTCAGTGGTTAGATGCCGACGTTGGTTCACAAACACTTCTCAAAGTCAGAGTTGCACCGAAAGAAGGTCATGCTGAATGTTTGGTGATCTGCGACCGGTTTCATCCATTATAGTTTTTTGACTGCATGTGAAACCATTCCGGCGATGAAGTACTGTCAACAAATGGATAGAATGCATCAGAAACTTCGACAACAACACCCAGCACTAGTCAACAGAAATGTTTCAATTTTCCTCCATGACAATGCCTAACAGCATGTTGCTAAACCGACCCTGCAGAAGTTGAACAAATTGGGCTACAAAATTCTGCCTCATCCGCCATACCCTCCAAATCTCTCACCTACCGACTACCACCTTTTCAATCATCTCGATAAGCATCTCGACAGGGTACTTGTACAGTTTAGTCAAGACATTAAAAAATGAAAATATCGAAAAAAAGGTTATATTGTGCATATCCGTTTTGGACTGAAGATCTCCGAAAAAAAATTTCATTTAATTTGATCGAGTAGTTTTTTTTTTTTTTTTTTTTTTTTTTTTTACAGCGGAAAAACACGTTCTTATTAGAGTGCGTTGAAGTCAGCCATTATGGAATTTGTTGAACACTTCCCAGGAGATAACTCCATATAAAGCGCCGACACTCCCTCCCCATCTTTATTACTAGCTTTTCTTCCTAAAAATCGAACCTTTTGCTCGGTATCATAACAAATTGTTTTTTCACTGTAAAAAGAAAAAAAAAAAAAAAACTACTTAATGAAATTAAGTGAAATTTTTTTTTTTTTCGGAGAACTTCGTTCCATAACGGATGTGTACAATATAACCTTTTTTCGATATTTTCATTTTTTTAATGTCGTGATTAAACTGTACAAGTACCCTCGACAGTAAGCAATCATGGAAAATGACTCTTGTAAAAATTCACAGTGAGTAAATAATAATAAATATCAATCTTTTACTTACCTTCCTTTTATCGTTTCGACCAATTTTGCAGCAGAATTGATTCCTCTGTGGAAATAAAGAAAATAATCTAAATTGATGAAAATGAACGAACAACATTAAGTGAGATGTCAACCTCAAGGATCAAGCCATTCAGTTTATGTAAATTTAAATGCATAAAAAACCGTTTGGATCGATTGCTTTGGACTTGGCAAATCCTCATTTAATTAAAAGATTAAAAGTTTTGGAAAATGTTCACATCTAATCCTATAAAAGGAACAAGGACAATTAGTTGTAGCTTAATTATAGTTTTATAAAAAATTAGTTTAATAATTTAAGGAACAGACGTTAACATAATAATTAAATTAATAATATTAAAAAATTTAGAAACCTATATGAGAAGCTTTCCTAAAATAATGCTTTCTTTTTTTTATTATTCCGCCCGAATGGATCACAAATTGAATTGTTATGATGACTGAACTTATGCATTCATGAACTGAGAGTTTCATCTTTCTGTTGCAGATATCGATGGTGTTTGACACTAAGAAAGCAACCCCTGTCATCGACGTCCATCAGAAGCAGAAATGTGACATTGAATTTCTGGCAAAAGTGCATTGATAATGGTGATGACTACGTAGAAAAATAAATTCTGGAATACAAAAGGTCACTGGTTTTAATGGCAGCACACTCGTCTTCGTAGGTCTTCAACTTTATGAGTTAAAAAAATAGGAAGCGTTACTATTAAAAAAAAAAGAGAGAAAAAAAGAAGCAAAATTAAAATATTATGCAATGTTGGATAGGAACGCTTAGTAAATATTTTACAATAAAAATTCATATAAAAAAATATATACACACCCTAATCTAACTGTAGCCTTATTTACACAAAAACAAGCAAACACATTTCACATATGGTATTTGGGAGAAAAACAAAAAAAAAAGTGAGTGTTACTTGATACATTTTTTCTTTTTTTTTTTTTTTTACACAGTGATCACCACTTATCAAGGCCCGGAAGCCACTCAGGGATAAGGGTTATTGCAAGTACATTACGTTAGTGAGATTTGCTGAAGTGTTTACTTAAGGGGGCGGTTCATTAGGAATTTGTTAACATTGGACTTGAAGACATCCAAGTTGTAGTTCGGAGGGAAGCAGGCAGACGGAACAGAGTTCCACAGGCGTGCAGTTCTAAGAAAGAAGCTTTGTTCATGGAATCCGCGTTTTGATTTAGGCACAGATATAGAGTGGGGGAAATTTTTCACAGTGGATTCAGCTAGACGGGTGTTTTTCGTGAAAGATTAGCGAGGGGGGGACCAGAGATTGGAGTTCAGACGAGCATCTGCCATGGAAATAACGATAAAACAAGGATAGGCTCGCAACGTCTCTTCTGTGGGAGAGAGGTTGCAGGGTAGAGAAAAGGGCATCCCCCACTAAGCCACGAAGTCTATTTTGTACTCTGTCAAGGCAGGATAGGCTGTTTTTAGCAGCTCCTGCCCAGATATGGCAACAGTATTCCATCCTTGGAAGGAAATTTCGTATTTATTATCATATTGTACCTAATATATATCACTGACCCGCTGGCGTGGCCCAGTGATATATTAATTCATGCAGATTTTGTATTTATTCTTCTTATTTACTTGCCTCCCCACGAGGGAAAAGTTAGACACAATTTCGGTTTTTAATGTGAGGAAAATCCAGCTCCCCAAAAAGGGGGCACTCTGGAAAAGAAACAAAAATAAAAAAAATTGCCTCACTCTAGAAGGACTTCTCTTTCACTGACCAAGGTCAGAAACGGTGAAGTGTAGTATCAGAACAGATACTACACTTTGAGCTATTAAATCTTTTATCCAGGCTAAAAATACCATGCAAGTTCGATATGAACAAAAAAGCTTAGGCACAAGGCCAACTCAAAGGGGCGACAATGGGAATCGTTGGTCATCCTTGTCATTCCAGAACCAAACAAAAGTTTCTCTTAGCTAGTATCTTCTTCCACCATAATACCGCATCCACCCTTTCGTACTGGGGGATGTCCTACTTAGAACCCAATTGTTCAAACCATTTCTTTTTTTTTTTTGATGTGTAAAAACAAAAAAAGATAACAGTAATGATGATACAATAATTCATTTGTGTCGAGGGCTGGGGAAGTAAAAATAGAAAAGTAGTAGGATCCTCCCAACCCCGTCTAGATAGACTGCCCGTTCCACTTCAGTTTGTAAAGGAATCTGAGGTCCTGTGGGACAGTCTTTAAGTGTGGATGCCTTCTAGATAGGACAAAATGGAGAAAAGAAAAATTGGCGGGTAGGGGGGGGGGAGGGATTAGTGATTGACTTCTTTCTCTCCAAAATGGGTGAAATGTGAAGGGGAGGTGAAAAAAAAAAATTGCAGTTAGGAAGGTGTGGGGATCTTGGAGGCTTCCTAGTCGGGGAGGGATGGAGCACTCACTTGGCTAGTTAAGAGGCTAAAAATTAGATTACACTTGAGAAAACTGCGCGTTCCACACCTAGGCAGGGAACACATATTCAAATTTAGCTCCTTTTCATGCACATCTTCTGTCAAATACCGCGCGATGTAACCTCTTTCTATTACATTTGAGCTTCACCTGTAGTTGGTGTTTAAAGAAAGCGATCCGATCCTGATCAGAAAAAGATAACACCTCCAGCCACCTTGCAGTCACGACGTCCAAATCACCATTCTTGCCATGGTCAGGATCGTAATGTCGTCCATTTATCTTTCCCGGTGTCATGACGGCCTCACGTTGTCAACGACATTGGATACAGTAATCAGGCAAGGATGCTCGGGATTAATGCGAGCCGTCACCTCATTGACATATGACCAGTACTGGCGGAGTTCGCTGCAATCAATCAAAGCATGATCAGTCGTTTCTACCGCTATTGTTCTGCAATGGGGACAAGCAAGCGACTCAAAAAAAGAAAAAAAAAACGAACTGCATTGTAAAACAACCGAATACATGTCAACTGATGTCACGGTAACATATATTGAGCGAATTTCTAACAGTATTTTGTCTAGTTTATTATTTATAATACCTTTTCCCAAACGTACCCTCTCCGAGAGACAGTCGGCTGCCATTTTGAATTTTCCAATACATCGGTAAACATTGCATGTTTTTCGAGCTGAATAAACATGTTACACTGAATAAAAACACGTGAATTATATCCAGTTAGGTAGAAAAGTAACTTATCTTGCCTTTGATAACATTTATTTGTTCTATATTTGTTTTTTGACAACTTTTTCGAATGTATGTGTACAGTAATACAAACCCGACTTTGGTTTCATCAGTAAGAATCGAAACCAAAACATACAGTCCTCCAATCTTATCTGTTACCATCCGACCTAAATTCATATGCATACAAAAGACTTTAAAAATAATTGTTTTTGTAAAAGATATGAATGTATATTTGTGCATGCATAAATATAATACCTTTAGTCGATTTATGCCAGCCAAGTTCCCATTTTTTTTTTTATTTTGACCCCTTAGCAGCTATTTTTACAAGTTAAAAATCAAATCGAATTTGTTCTACATGTCCAAATCCCCCTATATATCAAGTTTAAAGTCTGTATACCAAAAATTGTCAGAAGAGTTTTGTAGGGCCCGTTCTTAACATAGACAGATAAAGTCACTTCATATGGCCGTATGGATTTGTTCGTTGCCAATGGAATCAGAGATGGCTTCCTTGCCAGGTTTGAATCTGGCGATAATCATGATATCCTGCACTGAGGATTCTCGAAAGGATGAAACATTAGTGTCTGTAGCTATTTAATAATTATTATAATAAATAATTATATATATATATATATATATATATATATATATGCATGTATGTATATATAAATATATATATATAATTTATTTATGCAAACATTGATGGCTACATATCTA